>NW_027160537.1:7011-7369 GCF_002600585.1 Cystoisospora suis
GGGAAAGAAGAGAAGTGCCGTGAGAGGGATCTTGGACGATCAGATCGGAGGAGAACGAGAGGAGTAAAGAACAAGATAGATACGAGTCTGCATGCACAGATATATGATAGTTGTAGAACGAGGAGAAAGAAGAAGCGGAGGAAGAGAAAAGATCTCCTTGGGTTTCTTATTCTTCTTCAGCATTCTTCTCCTTTCTCTTTCCTCTAACTCTCTCTCTCTTTATTCGATCTTTCCTTCTCTCCGTCATCTCCCTTTTGCTTTCTCCTTTTTCTTTTCTCTCCCGCTTTCTCAAGAGAGAAAGAGAGAGTACAGAATAAGAAAGAAGGGAGTGGTACATACACACAAACCAACCCTCTCT
>NW_027160537.1:7380-7633 GCF_002600585.1 Cystoisospora suis
CTCCCTCTCTCTCTCCTTCGACTCGCACACACCACACCCCGATGCAATGACAGAGTCTCCTACTATACAGCCGGAGACCAACAGAAGAATGCGTGGGAAGATGATTAATCTCCTGTATGTCTATCTATTCTTCTTCTCATCTACATCAACCCAAAAGCGTACTGTAGTGACGGTGTCTTCGAGCCTAATACCTCACGTGCTTAGGTATAGATGTACGAAGGAAAGCAGAGGGAGAGGTCCAGAGACGAGGAAA
>NW_027160538.1:0-429 GCF_002600585.1 Cystoisospora suis
AGAAGAGAGAAGAAGCTCTTGTGAGTTTTAAAGTAGGAAAAGAGAAGAGAGAGAAGATGAGAAGCGACGGAAGACTGATCGAAGGGTTAAGCCTCCCGAGGAAAGGAAAAAGATGATTTGAGGTGTATGTACACCAGGGGATAGGAAAGAGAACGGGGAAGACGGGTGGAGGATGCGTCGTAGAATGGCGAGATTTCTTTACTTTCATCATCTTCGTGACTCCTTCTCTCCCATCTTTCCTTCATAATCTGTTCTCTCTAAGAGATGTCGCTTTCTCCTTTTCGACATCTCAACACGAGGAGAAATGTTTTCTTCTTCTTTCTCTTATTTTCTGTCATCTCTCAGCTAGGGTGTACATACACCCGAGTTCCGCCTCACGTCCTTCCTTCCCACCTCGCGACTATGTGTGTGAGAAAGAAAGAAAGAAAG
>NW_027160538.1:900-9458 GCF_002600585.1 Cystoisospora suis
AAGAAAGAAAGAAAGAACGAGAATGTGTGTATGGATTTGATCAAGTGCTCTTCATCATGAGGTTTGGAATAGTATCCGTTTTATCTTTAGAGAAATATGAAGACAGAGAGAAAGTTTGCACGGTGAAAGACAGAAGAAAGGAGTCTGTGTGAGACTTTCCCTCTAGTTGCCATCCATCTCTTCTTGAAAAGGGAAGAAAGAGAAAGAACGAAGCGTTTTCATGAGAACCTAGACTGTATCTTTTCATCACTATATTCTTATCTCTATCTTTACGTCTTTTCATATTTCTGTCTTGTCTATCATTCTTACATCTAGGTACTCCTGAGGGTGTCTCTATCCCGTTCCTTCCCCCCTTTCTCTCCCTTTCCTTTCTTTCCCTTGTCTTTCTCTTTTTCTCTTTGCATGCACCCATGGATCGATTCTCTTCCTTTGTATCTCTTCCTGGGTCTTCATCATCGATTCGGTTTTTCGTTCATCGATTCATCTACGTCGATTGTGATGCAGGGGAAGAGGGGGGCTTCCCTTCTACGTCGATGAACGCATAGAGAATCTTCCATAAGGCGAGCTCTTTCTTCTACGGTAAGGAGAAGTACGTTATGCAATAGGATTCTTTCTCTTTGTCTCGCTTGGTGTATGTCTTCTTAGATCTCTTCCATTCTTTCAGAGAGCTAAGAAGAGTTTAGCAAGAAGAGAAAGAGAAGGAGAAAGAAAAAGAGAAGAGAAAAGTATGAATGAAAGAAGGCGAGTAGAAGAGATCTCGACAGCGATATAGAACTCACATACACTTCAGAGGAGACCGCAGACGCAGAGAGGACAGGTGCAAAACTCCATCATAGACAACTCACGTCTCTATCTGTACAGAGAGAGATAGAGAGAAGCCTTGGCTGATAGCTACATAGGGATGGCTATAGAAATACACAGTGATACAGATGGAATCATACATTAACGATCGGCGGATAGATATAGAAGCAGATATGTGAGTCTGCGGTACATAGATGCGATCGAGATAGATCGGTGAAAGATAGATTAAAGATAGATAAAGAATATGGAAGCTTCTATCTGCCTGTCTACACAGGGGCTTCATGAGGGGTGCTCCCTCTAGCCCAGTCTTTTACTTCCTAGTCTTTTCAGGTAGTAGCCAAGATAAGAAGTAAGCGATGATAGAAAGAGGGTCTTTCTTAACCAGAAGATTCGTGTATCTCCCTTCATTCGTTCATCTTCTCTAATCTCGTTTTTCTTGTCTCTGTTTGCGTGCTTCTCCTCTCTGTTTCTCTCGCTTTCTCTTCACTTTCAGCAGGGGACGTAGGAGAGAGGAGACAACAGGAGTCTCTCTCTCTCTTTCTATGTATCTCTCTATCTCTCTCCTACTCTCTCTCTATTTCTCTCTTTCTTTTTCTTTCCTATGTTCTTGTCTCCGTCTTCCCGAGTTTTTTGAGCATCCGTAGCAGTAGCGGTGTGTGTGTGTTCTCCCTTTTCTCTTCAGTCCTTCTTAGCAGTTTTGATAGAAGAAGATGACCGCCGCAACCCCCTCAAACAACGAAGTCACTAGCTACCCTAGCTAGTTCAAGACACCCCAGAAGGGGGAGGAGGAGTAATTTCATTGGGGCGAGAAGAACGATTTTAAAGGAGGCCCAGGCCGATGAGCAGCCGTATGGGATAAACTCCTAATTCTTATGCTTATCATGTCAACCCGAGAAGAAGAAGAAGAGGGGCAGACCTGACTAGCCACAGCAGTAGGAAGAGAATAGAGGGCATTCCAAGTGAGAAGGAGACAAGAGAGTAGTAGGCATTTCTTTTAGATAGGAGAAGAAAAGAGAAGTAGCAGTAGCAGTAGTAGTCGCTACCTCAGGAATCGTAGGCGAGAAGCAGGCATGAAGAGCGGGCGCGCGTGTTTCTCTTTCTTCGAAGTTGCAAGGAAGGGAGAGTTAAAAGACAAGAGGAGAAGATATGGCGACGATTCGAGGAAAAGAAAGAGATAGAATGGGCGATAGAGATAAGAAGCAGAGGCAAGTAAGATGCAGTAGATACATATGCTAAAGTAAGATACTCTAGATATACATGGTAAAGAAAGATCACGAAAGACTAAGCGACAGGAAGAGAAAGAGGATAGAGCGCCTCGTTTGACTAGAGTTGTCGCAAGATCAAAAGGAAGAGAACGTTAGGATGATGAATGGATAAAGAAAAAGAGGAAGAAGAAGAAGAAGAAAAGAAGAGAAGAACCTTTTTGAATGATCTTCGCTTTCTTCTCTCTTTTTGGGATGGCTCATCATGTTTGCCGTCTCTCTCACGTTCATTTCTCTTCTCTTCTAATCCGTCTCTCTCTCCCTGTCTCTTTCTTCTTTTTGAATTGAATCGTCTTCTCATCTTCTTCTTATCTTACATATCCCCTTTCCCTGGCTTGTCTTTTCACTCCATCTTTCTCTTCACCTTTCTCTCTTTCCCTTCTTCTTCTTTCTTATCTTTCCTCCTTCCTCGTTCATCGCTTCTTTCTTCTTGAAAGTTTTTCTTTCTCCCTCAGATTGCTGTCGAGCGAGACATTTTTGACCACTCCACTCAAGAGGAGGCCGTGACACTTCTCTTTTTCTTTCTTTCTTTCTATCTTTCTCTCTCTTTCTTTCAACGGGGCTTTGTGTTTACTGCTCTCTCTGTTCATTGCTTCTCATGGGTCTTTTTCAATCAATGAATGAAAGAAGAATCTCGAATCTAAGAATGGTAAAGGAAGAAGAGATTTGGGTGACTCGCCGAAAAGAAAGAACGTCCAACTTCTGATAGAAAGAGAGATAGAAAGAGAGAGAAAAAGACTGGGGAATGAAAGAGCTTGAGGAGGAGCAAAGGAATGAATGAATAAGTGGTGGGGGGCCAAAGAAGAGCTCTAAATGCATTAATAGTAGTAATTGTTGTACTAGGGGGGGTGATCTTTTCTTCTTCCTCCTCTTGGTATGACTGGAAGTAGAATCTCCTTCCTTTATTCACTGACTGACGGACTGACTGACTCATTCTATTCTTTTGGTGACGGACTAGGGCCTCTTTTTGTCCTCTTTTTTCTTCTTTTTTCTTCTTTTTCTTTCTTTTCTTTTCTTTTCGTAGTGAGAAGAAGAACGAAAAAGGAGATTTCCCTTTTGTCGCGGTTCTCTGTCTGTTTTGTATAATAACCTTTACCACGCAAATTGCTTCCTCTTTTCCTTCTGTCCCGCTCATTCATTCAGTCATTCTTTCTTTCTTTTCCTCTTTCTTCATGGATTAGACATAAAGAAAGAGAAAGAAAGAAAGCTCGATATTTGTAAATAAGAAGAAGAAGGAGAATTTCTCCTGATCATTGCCGTTGAAAATTTCTTTCGCCACCACGCTTTTTTCCCTTCCTTCTTTGTCGTTCGACGACTGAAATTTCCGTCATGATTTTCTTTCTTTCTTTCTGCTGGATTTCTTTCTTTCCTTTTCTTCTTTTTTCGCTTCACGTTGTCTCGGTCTCTTCTTTCATCTGGCTGTCTTGGAAACATTGGCATTTCTCAAAAGAAAGAAAGAAAGAGGGGAGGGAAGGTATCGCGGCGGCGTAGACATTTGTATGAGAGCTACCTGTTTGCGATTACAGAGGCTGCCGAGTCTCCCTGTCTTTTTCTTTCTTTCTTTCTTTTTCTTCTCTAGGTCTCGTTTTGAAGAGTAACGAGTGTGCTTCCTCCACGCACGAGAAGAAATCTCTGAGAAAGAAAGAAAGAAAGAAAAGAATTATACCAGAGACATAGCTTAAGAGACAGGTTCATAGAGAGATTTGATGGAACATAGAAAGAAAGAGAAAGTGCGATCGATCGAAAGAAAGAAAGAACGAGAGAAAAGAGAGAGGGGAGAGAGGACAATGTTTTGTCGTCGTCAGGTGTTAAAGCTCTCTCTCGCTTTTTCTCTTTTCTTCTTTGTGTTACTCATGGCGATTTTCTTCCACAAGAGGAGGCGTGAGATTTCATCCCATTCGAAGAAGAAGAAAAATTTCACAATAAGGACAACTGTCCCCCCAGATTTTCTTCTCTGCCTTCTCTTTCATCTTCCCTAGTTCAATCTCTTATCATCTCCTTCTTTCTTTCGTCTTTGGATTCTCCATTCTCGTCATTCCTTTCTAGTTCTTTGTTTGTATGCAACGACCCATCGGGGGTGACTATGGAGGACCAGAGGAAGAGGAAGAAGAAGCGTCAGGTCAGATTTCTTCTTCTCGTTTCTTTCTTTTTTCATTAAGTTCTCTTCTTCTTTCTGTCCCTCTTCATCTCCTTCGCGTGGCTTGTTTACTTCTTCTTTTCTTTCTCTTCTTCTATCTTCTGTTGCACACCTTTCATGGAAGAAAGAGGAAAGAAAGAAAAAGAAGAAAGACGGGATTCTCTTTGCAACTTTTTCTTTCTTTCTCTTACCCGTCTTTGTACCATAGATAGAGAGATCTCTAGATTCAGATAGAAATAGACATACACACGACAGATAGATCAAAGATAGATAGATAGATTAAAGATAGACAGAGAGATAATAGGCTTCGTAAGTGACTTAATGAATGGTCGAGAGTTTTTTTTCTTCATTCTTTGAATCCAGAGAAGAGAGAGCAACAAGAGAAAGTTCCTCTCCTTCTCTTTCTCACTGACACGATTGGAGTTCATACAATACATCGATCCATCCATCTATTTATTTAAAGATTTCTTTGACGTAAGAGAGAGAGGCCCTTTCTCCCTCTCTTCTTTCTATATTCCACGAGACAGGCGGAGATTTTCCATGCTACTTTCATCTACTCCTGGGATTCTTTCCGTCTGTTCTTTTCTCCCTTATCACTCTCTTTGAATTTCTCGATCTTTCTTTCTTTCCACTGTTGAGAGAAGAAGAAGGAGATTTTAAGTCAGATATTTTCCTCTCACTGGGTCACTGCTTTCCTTCACTCCGTTCTTCTCTTCTTCTCTCATTCTTCCTGAAAGATAGACAGAGAGACGATACACGAATCAGGTGTATCTACATGTATAGGTATCTCTTTGCTCTCTCTGTGTATGCCCGTATACGTGGCTGGGAATAGTATAGGATAGAGACATAAAGGAGGGCTACGAGAGAGACCTATCCTAAGTTGAGAGAGAAAGAAAGAAAGAAAGAGAGAAAGGAGAGCGTTGATAGAGTTCTCCTCTTCTTAACTTGTAGATGGTAGACATATCTCTATTTCTCCAAAGAGAGAACCTATGCACCATGGCGACGAAGGAAGAAGAAGAAGCACTTTCCTCATTGCCAGTAGGAGTAGCCACCTTAGGAGAGGATCTCGAGAAAAGGAAGGAGCGTTGCTTCTTTTCTTCTCTCTCCGGACATGACAAGATTCTCCATCACAGTGGAGAAGAGGCGAAGAAGAAGAAGATTTTTCCAGACGAGGTCGATGATCTGACGACAATCGATTCTCCCTCTCTCTCTCACCGTCACCAACGTCTGGACGCGGGCGAAGAGGAGAAGGAGATGGAAGAAGAAAGTCTTCTCATGAAAGAGAAGCAAAAGAAGAAAATGGAGAAGAAGAAACAGTCGATACTAAGTTCGACTGAAAGAGATAAGAGTCACGACCCAGGGGAGGTGGAAGAGAAGGTGGAAGATGAAGAAGAGAAGCCGAGAGAGAACTTTCCTTCGTCTTCCTCTTCTCTATTAGATGCGCATATCTCTACAGAGCAATCTCGATACGAATCGGAGATCTTCTCTCGTTCCTCCTCCTCTCTACCAAAGAAAAGTTCGTCTTTCATTCACTTTTTCAACGATGGGAAAGAAGAATCGACGACCTCCTCTTCTTCTTCCTCTCCCCATCACCATCGGGATGCTCTGGACGATAGACACCTCAGTGAAACGGTCAGCACGTGTCCTTCTTCTTCTTCCTCTTCATCTTCTTCGTCAGATACAAGTTCGATTCTCTCTGGAGAGAGAGTGTTGGCGTCTTGTTTTCCTTCCCCTTCTTCTCTCCATCTCCTGCAACTCGAGGAAGAAGAAGAGGAAAGAGAAGATGGAGAAGAGACATCTCTACCTTTCACTGAAAGAAGAAGAGATGGCGAAGAAGAGGAAGAGAAGAAGAAGAAGATAGAAGAGGAGGAAGAAGAACATTCTAAGGGAGAAAGAGAAGAGATAAGAATCGTTAACTTTTCCAAGAAGAAGATCGATCAAAGATATCCCAAAGCAGATGTCACATCTTCCACCTCCACTTCATCTTCTTCCACCTTTTCTTCGTCACTGTCTGTCTCTTCTTCCTCTCCTTCTCTCCTCCTTTCTCAGGAGGTGTGTAGGCATCATTTAATCTTTGTGTACGGGACGCTGAAGCGAGGCATGCCTAACCACTCCATTTTCGTCCGCATAGCTCGAGAAGCTCTGGAAAAAGAAGAACGAGAGAGAAATCTTCTCGAGAGGGAGGAAAGGATGAAGGAAGACATGGTGGAAAAGAAGAAAAAGAGAGAAGAGAATGAAGAAGATGGCGATCATAGAGAAGAAGGAGAACAGGGGCGTAATGAGAAGGATGCTTCATGCAAAGAGGAGGGCCGTGTCATTCTTACTTCTTCTTCTTCATCTTCTTCTTCTCTTGTTTCTTTCAATCCAGGGATTTCTGTCTTTCCAGGAGTATGCTGTCAAGATGACTTAAAGAAGCTCCATCGTTTCACACATCTTAGAAAGATACCAAAAGAAGAAGAGAAAATTAAAAGTAGAGACACCCCCCTGTTCCATCCCTCATCGTCTTCTCTCTTCTTCGGTTTCTCTTCATTGGAGGGCAGCGATCCTCCCTCCTCCTCCTCTTCTTCTTCTTCCGTAGGAGCGTCTCAGTCAGCCCTAGGTGCATGCACCACCCGCATGCAGCAGCAAAGAGATAAAAGATTTCAAGAAAGCACAAGGACAAGCCATCACACACACACCTCTCTTGCCTATAGATCGAGTAGGAGCTCTCCTATCAAAGAAGAAGAGGATCAGAAGAAGGAAGAGAAGAGCAAGTCTTTCTGTCGCGGTAATGATGTGTCTCCCTCTTCTTCTCTTCTCTCTCCATCCTCTTCTTCAAGTCTTATCAATGAAATATTTCCTTCTTCTTCCTCTGTAGAGAAAGAGTCTTCTGCTTTCGTTTTGAGGGATTGTAGAGGCTCCCCTGGGGGACATGGGAGGGTGCTCTCGGCGGTATATTTATTTGACGGAATTACGAAAGATCGCTATCCTCTCTTCATCGATTCTGAACAGCGCAATCGACCCTGTCTGTTAGATGCATGCGGCTTCGGTGAAAATGTACGAGGAGAAATTTACGCTGTATCTACACCTGTCCTCAAAGCTCTCGACGAGTTTGAGAGGGTACCAAACCACTATCGCAGACGTCTGCTTCATCTACAGGTATGCATGCGTAAGGGAGACTCTCTTCACGCACAGACAGACAGAGAGAGAGAGAGAAATAGATAGATTCATGTATTAAGGGGACAGGAAGAAAAAAGGAGAAGAAGGACACGAGAGAAAGAACAGGAGAAATAAAGGGTTTCTCTCGTAGTGGCTTGAGTGTATAGGGGAGATTGGTTGATTTGTCGCATGTATGGATTTCTTTCTCTCTCTCTCCGTTTTTCTCGTGCTTTCTTGTCTCTTCTTTCTTATTTCTTTCTCTTCTCTCTTGTAATACATTATCTAGTCGGGGCGTTCTTGTGCTTCTCTAGTGGAAGAAGTCTCTCTTCCTATCGGGCCGTGTGTAGGTAGGTGCTTATCGATAGATTCAGAGAGCGAGAGATCTTCGTAGACAAGCAAGAAGAGAGGATGGCAGGGAGACAGACAGAGAGACAGATGTCTCTATCCATATAGAGAGAGTGAGAGAGAGAAAAAGAGGGATGTATATATATATTGATATGTCTATATTGACTATATATTTTCCTATGTGACCCTATATGAGCAGAGATAGGAATTCTTTTTCTCTGCTGTTGTGGTAGTTCAGCAGAGCATGTCTTTTTCTTCTTTTCTTTCTCTTCTCATCTTCATGTTTCTTCTCTTTCTGTCTCCGAAAATCTCTTCTTTTCCTTTCTTTCTTTCATTCTTTCTTTTCTTTCTTCTTTCATTTCTTTTTTCTCTCTGTGGTCTAGGTTATAAAGGAGACGGCTCCGGAGGGAAGCTTGCCTCCTTCCGAGGTGTTTGCATACGTGTATTTCAACGTTCATTCGGACCACATGGAGAGACTGAAGAGAGAACAGCCTCTTCTCTACAGACATGTTAATCTGGCTGATTTAAATAAGGAGAGTCAGGAAGAATCGGGGAGGAGAGCTAGCGAAAAAGAAGAAGAAGAAAAGAAAGAGAAGAAGGGAGAAGAGGACGAGAGAGAAAAGCGAGAGATAGAAGAGAGCGACTCGTCATTGCCGAGGGGTGTATCAGGTTCTGAGAGAGACGTTTCTTTCTTACGCCAAAAGACGAAGAGTGAAGAGGAAAAAGAACAGGAAGGAGATAGAGAGAAGAAGATGGAGAAGAAGAGGGATGATTGCGAAAGAAGAACGACCTCAGACAAGAGCTCTTGTCAAGGAATGGTGAAAAAGAAAGATTTAAGTTCTCTTTCACGGAGTGTATCTACTCTGTTGACTCGG
>NW_027160538.1:9508-9728 GCF_002600585.1 Cystoisospora suis
CTCTTCTTCTTCCTCTCTGTCTCATCCGCATCATAGCTCTTCATCTCCATGTCTATTGCCTGCCGCGAAAGTATGTCTCCCTCATACATATATCTATATACGCATGCATATACATATATGTGCGTATACATGAGTATATGTGTATGGAGTGGATTCGGTCGGGTATTTGTATGCTTTTCTCATCCTCTTGATCAGTTTTCCTATCTCTGCATCTAGCGAC
>NW_027160539.1:0-409 GCF_002600585.1 Cystoisospora suis
GGTTGCTCGAAGTCCTGCAAGCAGAATCAGCGGGCCTATGCAGCTGTGGCCTCTGCTCTGCACGCAGCTGCTTCCCTTGCATGACTGAAAAATTCACACCTGATGTCGTTACAGGTAGCTTGCCCCCTCTCCCCGCTCCCCCCACGTGCTACAACCGCTATGATATCAGTTGTTTTCTGGGCTGTCGTGGTTGTCTGCAACCGGAACGCGATTTCCGCCCCCACCGTACAGACCCTCACCCTGCGGCTCGTGAGAGTGCTCCAGAACCCACACACCGCCCCCCCTCGGTGCTCGTAACAGCGCTGCGGAACCCTTCCAGGAAGCTGGCGGTGGTACCGAACAGGAAAGTATTCAAGCCTGAGAAGAACACAATTCTGCGCTGCTTGCACAGGAACTTACACTGTTGGGG
>NW_027160539.1:430-7514 GCF_002600585.1 Cystoisospora suis
TGCGGGAAATTGCCAACCTCCCCGGTGACTACTGTGCTGCGAGAGCCGGAGACAGACGCATCCTGCTGCGGTGCTCCCGGTACGCTGTTGGGCTCGTAGTTCGGCTGTCCCCCCTTGTTCCCGTCCACGCACATCGGCCCGTCGCGCGCGTGATAATCACCCATGCTTTTGCAATTCCAGGCCCGGTTTACTGGTATTTGCAGGTAGTTCGCTGAAACCAAACAGGATACATGCGCATTTGCAGCACTGCAACAGTTTTACAACGACCACAATCCCGCGGGACGCTACATAAGAAAACACAGTCTTTGCTTGGCGAATTTATCGCCATCCCCTCCAGCCATCAGCGGACTCCCGTCGCGCTGTGCAGACGATGCCATGCTTCTTGTGAAAACTGCTACAACTCACTGTGGAGACCCTAAGACGGAACAACTCTGCGAGAACCACTGCCCCATATGTCGGCCCGTCTATGTAGATCAGGTCGAGTTAGAAGACCTGACAGCGCCTTCACAACCTTGTTTGTTCTCCCCAGACCGGTGGCGTGCCATATGATGAAGATGGACAACAGTACTACAAACTAGCGCTGACACTTGGAACCCTTTCACGAGGTGCCGCGCCGGGAAGCGATAACTTCAAATAGAGCGTTTTGAAACCACACCTCGGGGGCGAGAAGACGGCATGCACAGTAGAGCAATACCAAATCACCACAGCATCTACCTGGGCGCACGAAGAACGGTGCGACTTGCGGGACCGCTTGAACAGACACTAAGAAAACACCGGGTACTCTGCAGTACCCGATTCCTTCCATCCGGTTACACGGACCGCATCCGTTGAAAGACTTTTATCAAACTTGACGGGAAACGCAACCGACAACCGATTGTGAAGAAGAGATGCAGATGATGGGTGCAGCTCTGCCGTGTCACCGGAGTACACAGCAGCCGCGTCAGCACCACAGAAAAGTAGTCGGGGAGCCAAGCTGCGCACAGATCCCGTTGAATTTGTCTTGGTTTGGCCCCCCCTTACCTCCGAGTCTGTGACGATGAGTATCAGAGTATGAGAAAAGCCGCCCTTGCAGCATCCGATCTTCAGTAGGCTCTATGCCGGGGACCATGTGGGCAGGAGAGAAGGCCGCCTGTTCGACGTCCTGGAAGTAGTTCTCTGGGTTCTTGTCAAGTGTCAATTTTCCGACAGGAATCAGAGGATAATCCCCATGCGGCCACACCTTCGTCACGTCGAAAACATTCCAGCGGTATTGAGCCGCGTCCTTTAAAGGCATCACCTGAAACAGGAGCAGGATACCACTTAGCACAATCACGCAGTCCGTCCGGTGCAACTCACTCAGAGACCACGCACTGCGCGTCATCCTTAAACCACCTGCGCAGTGCGGCAACCTCCACTGACCCTTTTCATCGCGAAAAGCCTCTACCACCAATCGGTTTTTCTTCGCACGGACGACAGGGGGTCCGATGCACGCAAGATAGTAGTGAGCTTGCTACTCCAAAGATCCGATACCTGAATGTAAAACGTCCACGAAGGAAACTCTTTCTTGGCAATGGCGTTGAACAAATCGCGAATGGCGTAGTCCGGATCCTTCCCCTCGAGCTCCTCCGCCCGGGAGGCGTTCAAGTTCTTGATACCCTGGTTCGTCTTGAAATGCCACTTTACATAAAAAGCCTCGTTATCCCTAGGTAACAAACGCACGCACCGCCGTAGCAAGACAAAAACAGACACATCTGCACAGGAGACCGACATGGCTACTCTCAGAAACGACGACAGCACGAAGTATCAGCTAGCGGACTGCGACTTAGTTTTAGCGGAATACACCCTCACGGGAATGTCGTCCGCAGCGGAAGCCGAAGAAAAACAGTACATACAGTCGGTCAAAAGCTTTCTGGTACGCTTAGTATCATTGGAAGGTACATAGAGTCGAAATTCGGAAGCTGCCCCACAGTTCTCGTCTGCGCGTGGTGAAGCAGCACCACGCGCACTCGGCTGTGAGCACCTCAAACGAGCGAAGTCCGAAGTGCAAATGAGACCACGCACGACTTTACAAAGCGGTACGGAACATGTGGCGGACATCGCGCTGTCGCCGAACGCCAGAAATACTGAGCGCATAGTCAACACCGCCTCAACTAGCACTGAAACAGGGGGTTTCAATGAGTCGACGTAGACAAGCTGACCAACTCGTGAGAACGGGTGATTCTCAGAGAAACGGTGGGACGGCAATGCTCTTTGGAAAACACGTCTCCGCGGACGTGGTTCAGCGGAAGCAGGAAAGCAGTCCCGCGCCTGTGTGGCTTGCGAAACCTCATGACCAGACAATCGCTCACAATCCCTTTCCAACTCACGCACTTACAAAGACCCTCACAGAAAAATAAGGTAAGACACGTGATGCAGCATGAGGTGTGACATGCTCCTGCAAACACTGAAAGCCAACAAATGTGCTACTGATGCTGACACCAGCTCTTCCCCTACAACACGCGGGAGGCTCTACACTGAAATGCAAACTCGGCAGTTTGCACACGCCACGCTCTTGCGCTAGTATCAGTTGAGAAACACTAGCTGGAAGGGACGAACTTATTGACGAATTTGAAAGTATGGCTGCCGTAGCCGTTCATGTGGCGGAAACCGTCAGGTGTCCCGCGCTCGGAGTACAGAATTGTAACCTGATGGACACTCTCGGGCACGAGGGAGAAGAAATCCCAGACGGCATTCGCGTCATGCAAGTGGGTCATGGGGTCCCGTTTTTGGCTGTGAATGAAATCAGGGAATTTGATGGCATCCCGGACGAAGAACACAGGCGTGTTATTCCCGACCATATCCCAATTTCCTTCCTCTGTGTAAAACTTCAGTGCAAAGCCTCGTGGGTCTCTCTTCGTATCGGCGCTCCCCGCCTCTCCGGCCACAGTAGAGAAACGTGCAAATACCGGAGTCCGCTTTCCAATCTTGCCAAACAGCTTGGCTTTGCAGTACCTGGGAGGTACGCAAGCAGGTCACATCACCAAGATCAAGACAACACATCCACGAATGTCTCATAAACACATCATTCTGAGTCTGTTTGCAGTCAAGGACCCGGAGGAAGCAGGAGACCGTCGTCCCACGCGGCTAAAGGTTCAGCGCCGTGCATCTTGAGCAACAAGAGCCCGCGGAACCATTCTCAAGGTGCAACACGGAAAGTACGCACAAAGCTGCTCACGTTGCAAAATCAGATGTACCAGGAACGGAAGGTCGTCCGCCACCTAGGCCGCTTCTTCACTAAGACGTCTCCCCACGCCGCATACATGACACACATGCCCCCATACTCCGTAGTCGGGCACGCTCGCTTTCTAACATAGCGAACCCTACATAGATACAGACAAATACTAGGCTGGCGGATGCTGTCCGGCTGCTGGGGCCTGCGTTCCGCTCAAGTCTTGAATCCAGAAACGCCAGTCCAGGTTTGCTGCTGTTCCGTTCTCCCGCGATGGAACCAGCCAACCGGCGCGGAGTCACTTACTTCGTGATATCGTGAGTGACCTCGAAGTACCCGAAGGCGCCCCCGCCCTTCGCGTGAACTACGCGCTCCTATGTGGACAACGAGAAGCAGCATACAAATAAGAACCGCACCCACCTAAGAAGTGCAACGAGACGCGGCATTGATTGTCCATTGGTGACACCAGGAAAAGTTCGCATCATGTTACACACGTTGTCCAGTGCACCTCTGATCTTCCTCCAGGAAAACCGCTTGAGGTCCGTCACGCATGTTTCATAAACAGAAAAAGAACTCTCCAGCTGCACAACTCAGAAAGGTCTAGTGCTTTTGCACCCTCACACAGAGGTGAGTGATTCGGAGCCTAGCAGCAACGCGACTGCCTGACGGCGCGCGAGGGTTCCGTGTTCCCGTTTCCGATTGGTCTTGCGGCAGCAGTTTGCACGAAACACGATACATTCGGACGGATGCGTTGGGTCCACTTGCGTGATTACTTCATTGACTGATCACTTACCGGAATTCGCTCACGATCGAAATGCGCAAGCTTGTCTATGAGATGGAAGTCTCCAAGGACCTGACAACGCAACAACACAGGAGCTGGCAACCATCAAAAAGCGCTGACATGCTGGACACCATGACCTCGCGCGTTCTCATGCGACCCCCTCCCGAACACCACCACCGGATCGACTGAGCCGTTGGATGTCGGTCAGAGCCCCCTTCCCCTGCCGCATCACATTGCTACACTTCGCAAGTACTACACCACACTCAGTCTGTACTTACGGCGAAGAAAACCGACCATCAGCGGCTCAAGACTCTAAATGCTTGCGAAACCTTACGGTCTATAGCATGAACAAGAGTACGGGGAAGACTGAACGCGGAACGAGGCCTCTCTTCACAAAAACACATGGTAGCGCCATAAAGGAAAAAAACAGCTCTTACTGCGGCGCGCACACACCTACCGTAGGTCCATAACGCCCTGCTGTGATGGAGTTCTGATTGTCAGGCACTGGGCACCCCACAGAAGTCGTAATTACAGGACCCAGTTTTTCGAACGCTGACGGCTGGCTCTCCGGGTGCGGCATTGTGGCGACTCTGAAGCAAACAGTGCACAACGTAGCCGCGACATCATAAAGCAACCTGCGCACCGGAAGGACTGCTTTTCGTCAATCCTGTTGTAGACAACCATCCTTAGCCAGGAAGCTCCAAGTTGCGCGGCTGGCAGCACACGGTCATGGACGTGACGGACGGTGCCGATTCACGTCATCCATGTGGACTGATACATGCCCGCACGCCCGGAGGAGAGCCTTGCTGCAGGAGGTCAAGACTGGCGACAAACACGCTGAATATGATGGCCGCACATTCGGTGTGCGGGATTTCGACTACAAGGACAACTCAGCTCCAGCCGCATGTACAAGCAACAAAGACCATGCCAAACATCAAGGATGGCCGGCGAAAGAAGAATTTCCAGAAGACGTCGGCTGAAGAAAAAAAGGTGTCCTTATCTCACTCTCGGCAGGGGGGTAGACGCGGCCAAAAAAGACCCCGGATACGAGACCCAAAGCTTGACTCCGAGTCCCTGTGGATGGGCTTGCTGCGACAACCGGGAAAAACCAGTATACATATACAACAAAGTCGAAAAGGAAAAGGCCTAGTGCTTGTCAGCAAAAACCATGGATCCTTGTGTTAGTGTTGGCTGCGGCTCGGTAGTCGCAAGGCGCTGCAATCTGTCGCACCGGAAGCGACAAGCGCGGTAAAACAGCAACCTGCAAGCCGGGAGCATTCAACTAGAAAACTAAGAACCATACAATTGCAATTGTGGACCACTTGCTGGCAGACACGGCAGAAAGTTGCTCTCTAAACAGTCACCGGCGACTCCGTGGTTCGTAGAGCCGGGCAGCTAACGCTTGAACACCGCATGTTCCGCTTGCACCCGAAGATCGTGGAGCGCCGATCCAAGTAGAAAACTTGCTTGCGTCAGCCGAAGCCTGCCGATCGCAGACGGCACCGGCATACCAAGGAGAGATTGATGAGAACTGAAATCTGGCGCCGCCCTGGGAAGGATGGGCATGCGCTGTATTGCCAGTTGCGCTTCGTCTTCTGCTCCCTCGAACCCCCCCCGCCATACAGTGACGCGCGCGGCGCCGGCCAGCTCGCCGTGCTCGCCCGCGGAATAGCTCTCCTGGGAAGCGGGAGACGCGGCGACACCCGGCGGCCCCTCTGAGGTCAGGGCGAGCTCGATACCTCGCGTTAACATCAGGCAGTACCTCGGGGGTGCGCGGTACAAGTTTCTTCACTTCCCACCAGACATCGGCTGGCTCTCGATTATCCCCCTTTGATGGAGCGAAAGCATTTCATCGAATGACACTGCCGGTCACGACGGTCCTGACCGGGCTGCTGCCGCCTGGAGAACTCCTGTGGCTGCGCGGAGCGGTCCAGTGAAAAGTGTTGCCGGTAGCGGGAGGACCAGTACCATACGCGGAGTGCTAGGACGCCCGTCGCTGTTGCGTGCTCTACTAGGGTTGCTGGAAGGCTCCGGGCCTGCCGCGCTGGCGAAGAGTGTGGGCGATCCCTCGGTGCGCCCGTAGGGGGCTCCCGGCACGGCGGAGGAACGTCCTACTGACGGCCGCGACGTGGCGGGAAGTATGCCGGTGAAATAAAGGTAGAGCGTTTCTTCAGCAGTGATAAGGTGTGCGGAGGTGTGTGGCGGTGTGCGGTGAGGCGCCTGCTATATGTCCGGAAGTGTTGCCGGCACACTCGGTGGGAGACAGCGATTGTTGGGAGCAAGTGGGTTGTCGCGCCCGTCGGGCGCTGTGCTATGGGATGCCGCCCTACTGGGGCAAGTGTCGTGCAGGGCCGGCGCGATCGCGGCGGGGCTGACCAGTTGAAGAACTTTTACAATATAAAAGCCTTAGACGTGGTAGCACCGCGTGGTTTCACAGCGGCACAAAAAAAAGAGAGAAAAAAAATCTCGCCTTACCTTTCTTGCTTGAGTTTTTGTTTTTACGTCTGTATTCGGTGCACGGCACGCTTGCCGGCCAGCCCGTCGACCTATCTTACATTGACCCGTCAACAATGCGAGACTTCAGCCGGGAATTATGGAACGCATTTTTCAAAGAAAAAGGGTTTAGGGCAGAAGCCTAGGTCAGGTGGCTGCCACGGCTTCGGAGTGGCCAGACGAGCAGGGGAACGGCCACCTCCACCAGTGAATGGGGACTGTCGGTGAAGGCAACTTGTAGTGATTCTTGGCGTCCAGAAACTACGCGAAGTCGACTTCGGCTTCCTGAAGGGGTGATGTCTCGACTGGGCGTGGGCTGTTCGTCTCCCATAGTCTGTTGACCTGACGCAACCTTCGTTCACCTCAAACCAGAACCTTCGGCGAAGAACCTACGATGCTGACCTAGCCTCCCCCGGCGGCTAACTCGGCGTTCTGGCAGTCCAGTTGTCAGGATTTTTCAATCCTGCCTCGATCGCCACGAAATAGTGGCCTATTTTTACCAAAGTGGCGATCCTGAACTGTACGAAGTCGGGGCAATCGTCCACGACCAGCCGGAATCCAGGTTACGCAATGACGCAGCAGAGGAAGAAGGAAATCTCGCGGAACAAAGTGTCAGGATTTTA
>NW_027160540.1:0-14757 GCF_002600585.1 Cystoisospora suis
ACATACCTTTAATCTATCTATCTGTCTATCTCCAGTGTATCTATCTTCTGTTCATACAAAAGACAGACAGATATACTTATGTATATGGACAGACAGATGGCCTCCTATTTCTTTCTTTCTTTCTTTTTCTCGTGAAAGAGAGAGATGGGAGAAGTGGCTTCTTTAGTCAACGTGGGAAGGAGTAGATCGCTTTCATTTTGATGTCCCGTGGCTTGAGAAAGAAAGAGAGAAAGAAACTAGCTAAGCTAGCTGTCTCTCTCCAAACAGCTATGTAAAGATGTATATATATATATACATCTATCTATTATGTATCTACATAGAAGTGTATCTGAATATGTGTCTGGTATATCCTACCCTCGATAGAGCTAAAGTCTTTGCGTTTTGATCTGCAGTAGAAATGTGTGAGATGCTTGGAGTTGTCTCGAGTGTATATACACCTATAGCGAGGAGACGTCTTCAAACACATCTAACAGAGAAAAACATCTATACCTATACAGTGAGATATCTCTCCCTGTAGATCTATCTATATACATAAACCTGTATCGTCATATCCATACGTAGATAATAGAGATGTAGAGTACTCCTAGATCGACAAAATCTCTTTCTTTGACAAGAAAGGTAGCAAAAGATGAAGGGGATAAGGTGAGAATAGAATAGAAAACTATGCTTGGCGAAAAAGGATAGAAATGGCTTTGACGTGTTTTGAGGAGGAAGATGATCGATTCCTTCAGTCTCTATCTCTCTCTCTCTCTAAGCAGCGAAGTAGAAAAAGAACCGATCCATCCGTCTTGAAGAGACGATATCTCTATAGCTTTAGTCTATCTATCCATCCATCTATCTCGCTAAAGAGAGATAAAGAAAAGCGGAAGAAAAGAATAGATGTATCTATGCAGTACATCGGCATGCACTTGAGATCTATGAACAAAAGGGTAAGGGAGAGGCATGGGTAAAAGAAGGATTTCTTGGGTGATCTCAAGACAAAGGACTCAAAACAGATGTAGAAGAAAGAAGAATAAGGAGATGGAGAGAAGAAGCAGCTGTATGTACACCGGAAATCATGGATCACTGCACGACATGCGGAAGCAAGAAAAATTTGACGGTCAGAAGAATTAATGAGAGAGGTCTTTCGAGTTCTATCTTTCTAAGGACAGAAGGAAAAGGAGCTGTTGTTCTTTTTTCTGTCGTTCTTTTCTTCTTAGATCTCCTTTCTTTCTCTCTCTCATTTCTTTTTCATAATTTCTCTCTCTCCGTCTATCTCTCGCTTTTCTCTTCATTCCCGCCGCCGCCCGCGCTGTACCATGCATGCAAGGGCATGCGGACGGGTCTTAAATCTTTTCTAGAGAGGATTCGTCTCTCTGCTCTAGGCATTCTGGAAAGCTTTGATTGCTTTCTTTTCTGTTTCTTTTCTTTCCTTTCCGTGTGGACTATATTCAAAGCTTCTGCGCCTTTTCATTCTGACCTAGAGACTTAGTCTCTCGCTTTTTAGAGGCTCTCTGAAGAAAGAAATAGAAAAGCTTGTCGCTCGTTCGGTTTCCTTCGTTCTCGCTCCTCACTCTAGGTGTATGGCAGTCGTAGTAGTAGTAGGCAGGTGGGAGCTCTTGAGGTGTATGTACACCTGAGAGGACAGGGGTTTCTGGTAAGCGTGAATGCTGTCATGTATTGAAACAGCAAGATGAGTTCTTTCTTTTCTTTCCGCGTTTCCTCTGCTTCTAGGAAGGACTTTTCATTCTTCTGTAATGTCAGCAAATCAAGAGCAGGAGGAAGAAGAGAATATTCCGGCGAAGTATGCTTGAGAAATAGCGAGGCATCGTCCTCTCGAGAATCCTCTGACTGTCTTTTCTCACACCGACCATCCTTTTCTTTTCTTTCTTTCTCCTTTCCTCACACATTTTCATCTTCTTCTCTCTCTTTCGCTCCTTCCTCTGTCTCTTCTCCCCCATACAGCAACATGCTCTCCTCACGTTTTCTTAACCGTTGCTTCTTTCAGCGGGCCATAACGAACGACTCTTCATCCTTCTCTTCTTTCTTGAAAAGTTCAAGCTCTCTTTCTTTCTCTTCATCTTCGTCTTCTCTTCCTTCTCCTTCTGTCTCTTCCTCTCCGATCGTATCCACCCCGTCTTCTTCTTCCTCCTCTTTTTCAGGTGTACATACACCCTACCCTTATCTTTCACCCCCTCGCTATTCCTTCTTTTTCTCGGGCTACAGCACACCCCAATCCCCTCAGAAGAAAGCTCGAGGAATTTCCATCACTTTCGTGGCTGTCGTGTTTCTAATGCCTACGATATGTGTGTATTTCGGCTCTTCTCCTTCTCTCTTGAATTGGTGGATGCGGTCTTATCGCCTTGTAGAATACTTTCCTCAAGCTGACCCGAGAATAATTCCTGCTATCTTTCATGGCAAGACCCCCCCTGCGAAAAGTGAAGATAGCGATATACACACCAATAGATAGATGCTAGAAAGACGACAGAGACAAGGACGTAGATAGATAGAGATCAAAGAGGACTCATCATAAACAGACGCAGAGATATCAAAGATAGATAGACAGATAGATTAAAGATAGATAGACAGGTAGGTAGGTAGATAGAGAAGGAAGGAAGAAGCAAACACCATTGTACGAAGAGGAATGTCTTTCTTGTTCTTCTTCTTTTTGCGGGGAGAGGATCCGTTGACTTTTCTTCTCCTTCGCTTTCTCGAATCTTTTCTTTTTCATGTGGTACTTCTTCACGGATGAGGGGAAGAAGAGCGAGAAGAGCAGTCTTAGTGAGGGGTTTGCATGGCGATAGTGAGGAATGAGATAAGTCTACATCTGTGAATGAACAAAGAAAGAAAGAGAGAAAGAGAGAAGAAGAAATGAAAGACCGAATCGAGACAAACGACCATCTATGTAATAGACGACGGTACAGGTGTCTGTCTCTTCATTTATTTCTCTTTTTCTTTAAGTCAAACGTCGTTCATCTATCTATCTATCTATTTATCTATCGGTTTGTAATCTATGTAGGGCGTGTCTATCGGCCTATGTGTGTATCCATCTGTATTTTTTTCCATGCATAGATTTGGAGTGGAGTACAGCTCATCATGTGGGGTGTATGTACAGATAGATCGATGGGTAGCTAGGTATTTTGATACAGTGATATGAAGAAAAAGAAAGAAGAGATAGCATCGGAATTGCTTTCTTAGCTGATCCGTTTAAAAAAGGGAGAAAGTTCTTTTCTGTCTGTTTCATTCATCTCGACTTGTGAATGAAAACAAACCTCACCGAGTCTTGTAATATATCAACCTGGAGTGTACGTACACCTCATATCGTGTAGATTTATCGTCTTTCTTCCGTTCGTTCTCTCTCTCTGTCTCCCGTCTTGATTCTTCTTTGCTTTTGCAAGCAACTGTCTTCTTTTCAAAGTTTCGAATGAGAAGAACGAGAGAATTCCTCATTCCTCTCTTCATCAACCCTTCGGAGACAAACCAATGAAGGGGATCACTCAATAAAGAGTTAAGCTCTTCGATCTGCCCCTTTCTCCTCACTAGCCTGATTCTTTTCGAGTGTACATACAGCCATCCATACATGTCTGGGGAAGAATCGATCGATACTCTTGCTTCTTCCTTTCATTCTTTCTCTTCTTGATAAGCAGCTGGAAGGAGAGAGAGAGAGAGAATGGATTCTCTTCAATAGGTCTCAAGAGCTCTGTCTTCTTGTGAAGTATCGAGAAGCGTTTCTGTCATTCAGAGAAGTGGTAAGATACAGATAGACCGATCTTTGTGTGTTTATTTAAGATAACTTCTATCTACGTCCTCATCGCTATTCTTCTCTTCTAGTAGAAACGATGCGAAGTTAACGGGGGGTGGAGAGAAAAAAAAAGGATGAGCCGAAGAGGAGTCTTAAAGAACCTCCAGTCACGATAAGAAAAGAAAATCCTTCTGGCTTAGTCCTTCGTATACAGAGACATACATAGACACATATATAGATAGGACTGACCTACCTGATACCTTTCTTTCTTCCTATACAAAGCAAGAAGAGCGAAGAAAAGAAGAAACTAGAAGGTCTCCGCATCAATAAGAGAAGATGACTGGAATGATTGCTCTTATCATTCATTCTTTCTTTCTTTCTTTCTCTCTCCAAGCTTCTTGGAAGAGAGAGAAAGAAAAACCATCCTTCTTCTCTGTCTCTTTTTTTGTTTCTTAAAAGATTAATCTGGCAGAACTCTGGGGATTTCTTCACCTAAGAAAGACGAAACTGCGCTCTTTCTTTTCTTTCTTTCTTTCTCTCCAACTTCTCACTAAAGCGATGGATCGGTCTATATCCACCCCACTTACTCTTCAACTAAAGCAGAAGAGATTTTCTTTCTTTCTTTCTTTTTTTCTCTCCCAACTAGAGAAAAGAAGAAATCTCCAGACAGAAGGGAAGAAGAAGATATGAAGAAAGAAGAGAGAGGAAAGAGAAACCTAGAAGGGAGAGAGAGAGGATATAGAGAGGACAAATTCAGGAGATCGGTTTGAGAGCGTTAGTTAGAAGAAGCTCTCGAAATATGAGACAGAGAGAAACTTTCCTCTGCATGCGAAAGAAGGAAGTCCGATCTACAGAAACAGATAGAATAGACCAGACAGACAATGTGTAGCCAGCCATCCAGCTACTTTTTCACATACAGATATACATATACAGCATACACAGACAGGTTGATAGGATACATGAAGATAGATAGATGAAGAGGCGGGCTCATAGAAGGACTTCTTTGTATGGAGTATAGACACCTGTATCCATGACTGTAGGCAAACCGTCGATCCTTGCTCTACATAGAAATGATCGCTCTCGCTGGAGAGAGAGAGAGAGGCAAAACGTACGACAGACAATTCTTTATCTTTCACGATAGCAAAGAAGAAACAAGTGACAAGACACGCAAAAGAGGAGAAAAAGACAGAGGGAAAACAAGAAGAAGAGAAAGAAACACAGAAGACAAAAACACTTGATGTCTAGGCCGGAATTGTGTCTCTGTATCATCTATATATATATATATTTATACATGTATGTAGAGTGGGGTGTACATACACTCGAAGAGGGGTTGTTTTTTTTTTTTCTGTTGACTATTTCGATGAAGGGACAGCTGCAATGGCGTCGGGTAATCTTTCGACAGCAAATTTGTGGTTTTTAACGTAGACGATCGGAACCCCTGGAATCTTTCTTATTCTTCTCTTCAAGTCTTTATCATTCGTCGCTACGAGATAACATTTATGCTGAAAAAGCCAAAGAATGAAAAAGAAAGAAGAAGAGAACAAGGTGAGAAAGAGAAAGGAGAGTCACATGAAGAGAAAGAAAATTAAGCATCATAAAACTCTACTTCTTCAATCTGTCTGTTTTACTTCTCCAACATATACATACATATATATATATACAGAGATAGAGAGAGAATGTACGTAAGATAGATCCGTTATACACAACTGTATCAGTACATATACAGATAGATAGATAGATTAACGATAGATAGATGAATAGAAAACATGAATAGACATTGTCTACTCGTCATAGCTGGACGACAATCGTGACACGTAGGTGTATGTATGTCTCCATACATATACCTATATATGCATATATATATATATATATATGCCTATCTTATATATCAGGAAATGTACATATATGAGTAAGTTCATGTATCACTGCAGGAGCAGCAGCAGACAGATATAGATACCTCTCTCTCTCTTTATGTTTGGATTTCTATGCATCGAGAGACAAGGTGTAGACCTCCTCTAGGCTCAGGATCTTCGGAGAGAGAGCTAAAGTAAAGAAAGAATAGAGACTGGACTGAGAGAGACAGTGAGAATCTTTTACTAGAGAAAAGACCCAAACACAGAAGAATAGAAGAAGAAAGAAAGGAAAGAAAAATCTATCCTGTCTCGGCGAGCTAAAGACGAAAAAGAAAAGAGAATACTTTCACGCTATGACTATTTATAGACATATAGAGATAGAAATGTGTGTACTCATATGTACGAAAGTGAGAACTACAACTTTTAGGTTAGATATGTAGCCATGGTGTATATACACCGAGAGTAGTGATACAGGAGACATAGTCGTAAAGTTTCTCATCGAATCACCATTCTCAATAGAAAAGATCGGATAAAGAACGTTGCATACATCTGAGACAGAAGATAGGAATGACTAAAGAGAAAAGAATAGGCAGAAGTATTCTTCATTATGCTGTATCTTTTTCTTTCTTTCTTTCTTTCGCTTCTCGTTGTCTCTTATTTTACCTCCGTAACACGCCGTACTATACAGTCATCAGCGTAAGTTCCTTGGTGGCAGCATGTAAGCCGTTTGAATCGACGATCTTTTGCAAGAGCTAGCGCTAGCCGATATCGATGTCCTAGCTTCTCAAGCTCTCCAATCACACAGTCCGTTACACATGGAATACCTGGTGTATATACACCACACACATTATGTATAGAAAGAAGAAGTAAAGAATAACGCTATAGGGAAGGATAGAAAGGTGTATACTCTAAGAGTAGCGATGGATGAAGAGGAGTGAGAGGTTTCTCTATCGCCTGTCTCTAAACACCGATAGGGAGTCAAGAGACAATAGAAACACGACCAAAATTCAATAATAGAAAGGAAAGAGGAACTTTGGACGAACGAAAGACATCCCGAGATAACGATCTGGTGTATGTACACCTGAATGGTCGTGGTGTACGTACACCTGGAGAGATGTTTTACGCATGCACCGGACATGACCCGGAACTAGGGAAACCGTTCCTGTATGAAGAGATCAGTGATCGTAAGGAGTCGAAATGGAAAAGAAGAGAAACGAAAGATGAATCCTGGTTCGGAAAATAAACAATTCATATCTGTACTGTACATACACCGGACAGACAAGGACGACAAGTTTACTGTCTCTATCGTTCGCTTAACTGGTCGCAACGACAAAACGTCTTCTCTTTGATTAGCTACCAATCTATCTGGCTACCTACCTATCTGTCTCTAATCTATTTATCCATCTCTGAACTATCTATCTATCTGTCTATTTCTCGAAGAAGACAAACCCGAGAAAAAAGAGCTTTTCTTCCACACAGCTTCATGAAACCTAATCAGGAAGGGAAAGATGAACTGCGATTGCTGGGGCACGTGAAGAGAAGAACCGGAGGAGAAGAAGAAGAGAATGCTGAGGTGTACGTACACTTGGCAAGTAAGCAATCCATGAATCCTTTCAAGACATCTGTTTTGATCTGGACAGCCGCGTTTACGAAGTTCGTATCGATCAAAATTTGATAAGGAGGAACAAGATTTGTGTTGTATTGAAAGAACATGCTGCTATTCGCCTGAACGCTAAAAGAAGAAAGGAGAAGAAAAGAGACAGAAAAGAAGAGAAA
Source organism: Cystoisospora suis (assembly GCF_002600585.1). Lineage (NCBI taxonomy): Eukaryota > Apicomplexa > Conoidasida > Eucoccidiorida > Sarcocystidae > Cystoisospora > Cystoisospora suis. The sequence goes on from NW_027160540.1 coordinate 7,351, forward strand.
GAAACACCAGACAGGACAAAGGCAAAGAGAGAAAAACAGACACGAAGAAATGGGCTGTACATACACTTGGAATTGAGAGAGAAGACATAGAAGAAGAAGAAGGTTGAGAGAGGGAAGAGAAAGAGAAGAACGAAAGAGGAGAAGAATGTGAACATAAGAGAAAGAAGAGAAGATAGGATGAAAGATGGATCATTTCCTGTCTTCACTCTTCTTCCACAATGAGAAGAAGAAAGGAAAAAGAAGAAGGAAAAAGAAAGAGAAGAAGAAGGAAGAGAAGGGGAAGAAGAAAGATACAGAAGAGAGGAAGAAGAAGATGAATATGAAGAGGAGGAAGGAAGAGGAAAAGATTGTCTTCTCTTACTGTTCGCGAATAGCTTCTTCTCTTCTCTTTTTCTTCGCTTCGCGTGCGAGAGATTTCTTGTCGTCACCCTTCTTTCTAAATAAGGAAAGAACACAAAAGATAGGTGAAGAAGAGATCAATAGACGAGCTGGGCGGAGAGATAGATTAAAGATAGATTGAAGATAAATTAAAGATAGATGAATAGACAGATTGAAGATAGATAGATTAAAGTTAGATAGACCAAAGGCGGATAGATAGGCTACGGATAGATGGGAGGCCTTCTTGTCGTTCAATGAAGCTAGACAGACATAGAGACTGGCCACATTCTCTGGGTACTAGACACGTGTCTACTACCAGCTGGCGGGATGGCTAGTTAAGAAACGCATACCTACAGAGATATATATGTATGCACCAATATATATATATATAGATATATATATATATATGGCGGCCACAGAATCGAAAAAAGGCCATTGGAGAGAAGGGCTTTTCAATCATCCGCCACGCCTTTCAATCGAGCAGGTAGCTAATAGACCTCCATAGACTCTTCCTTACGCTATAGATTAGATTTCTATCTACCTAACTTATAAGTAGATCTATCTAACTCCATGTGTCTATCTATCTATCTATATATATATGCCGAGGTATACGTATCAACGCCTTCAGGAGAGTATTTTCTACCAGCAGGTTTCGATATCTGTCTATCTAGCTAGCTAGCTAGCTAGCTGTTTTAAGTCTCTATCTATCTATGTATTTATGTCTTTATTTGCATTCATTCATGTGCGTGTAGATGCTTTTCAAAATTCCATGTAAGAAGAGGAGAGACAGTCGATGGTCTCTCGTCCCCCACGCCGGCGCTATCCGACTCCTTCTCCTACTAGTGAAGAGTCCACTCCACTAGAAGAGACACAGAGAAGAGAAAGAAGAGAAATAGAGATGAGAGAAGAAGAAGAGAGAAGGAGGGAATGCTTTCCTTCTATTGTGTGTTCTCCCTTACAGTCTGTCGTCCTTGGGATTTATGCGTCTCTTTACCGCTGCAAACTTCCTCGTCTTCTTTGCTTTACCCTTCGAAGCACAAGGAAGAAGGATGGAATTGAGAAAGATGAAAGAAAGAGATAAAAAAGAGATGAGAAGGAGAGAAGAGAGAAAGAATTAACAAAGAAAGAGACCGGTACGAGATAAGAAAGAAAGTTGGATAAGGAGATTAAAGAATGAATGAAGATGGCACTTAGATACAAGAATCGCCAGATTCCTCAAAGGAAGGAGAAGAAGAAGAAGGGGAGAGGTAAGATTACTTATTTTGTGGTTTAAATATACACAAGTTGAGAGAAAGAAAAGAAGAAAAAGAAGAAGTGATAGACATATGTACATATATATATATATATATATACGCACCCCTAGGTCTATATATCTCTTAGATTTAAGGAGAAAGAAGATGGAGCTATATATACATATACATGTACAGATATCCATCACAGGGGGATATAAAGACGTATGAATGAATGCGTATATGTATGAATATCTATACCTATGTATATGGATGCATGTATATGTATGAAGGCACTACTACTATTACTACTACTGCTACGCCAAAAGAAGACATACATAAATACATATATACATGAAGAATAGACCTACGTACCTATGTATCTATCTATGTAGAAATCTTTACTTCATCTATCTATGTATGTATCTTTGATCTGTCTATCTATCTCTCGTACATCTATCTATCCATCTTTACGTTACTTCTCTATCGAGAAATATGCTGGGATGTCTACACGAGAATCGCCGTGCATGCAAGGGGGGATTCACCCATACACATTCCAAGACACGTAAGATCTAGATAGCTAGCTAGCTAACTAGACATCCCCGTCACGCAGAAGAAGAGAGAAAGACAGAATGAGAAAGACTTAGTGAATGAATTGACAAGAAACAGAGAAGAAAAGAAGGAAAGAAAGGCGAGAGATAGAACGAGAAAGAAAGGAGTCGTGAAGTGACTTAGACGCGATAGCTGTTTAGGAGAAGTCTTGAAAGATACTAAAGCAGAGGAAAGGAAAAAGAAAAGAAGAATTAGGAAAGAACGAGAAAGCACAAGATGAGAAATTACTGATAGAGAACAAGAAGAAGCTAAGATTACGATGACTAATAGTGAAGGAGTATTCTATTTATTCTACTCTAGTCTATTCAACTCTTCTTCTCCTTTTTCGTATGGTGACAGGTATTGATTAGGATCTTAAAGATTCTCTTCTTGTGACTCGAACTCTTTTCTTTTCTTTCTATTGTCTTTTCCTTCTCCGTTTATAAGCCGAAGGGACACACAGGAGAATTTGTTTGGCTCACCATGGTGACGAAAAGGAAGAGGAAAAGAGAAGAAAAAGAGGAGAAAGAGCAAGAAGATAGAGAAGAGAAGGGAGAGGAGAAAAAGAATGATAAGGAAAAGAAACAGAATGAATGAGATAAGAGAGAAAGGAAGAAGTAAAACGGGAGTTAGGGGGAGAGACGTCAAGAGAAGATGGAGAAGAAGCCGAAGAAGCTTTTCTCATTCACTCCTGAAAGGAAAGAAAAGAACATAAAGAGAAGTAGATACAAAGATGAATAGACACGAAGGCCAGAAAAGATAAAGATAGAAAGAGAGAAAGTACCAAAGTATTCCATTCTTGTCATTCGCATGACGAAAGTCTTTGTAGTTCTTTCTTTCTTTCACTCTTTCTTTTTCCTTGTTGCGTTTTGCCTTCCTTCCTTCGTCTCTTTTTTCCTTTCCTCTCTTTTCTTCTCTTTTCGCTAGAGTACGTAAGTAACGATATACACAACGAGATAGCCTATGGACTGTCACTACACCTTAAACATACACAAATATATAAATATACATACATATATAGATATATATATATATATATGTAGAGAGAGAGGCATATGTGTATATAGAAATACACGAGGAGTAAAGCAACTCACGACGAACGAAGAAGCCGAGGATATCCACACCATCATAGAATGAGATATCTATCTATCTCTCTATCTTTATCTATCTATCTATCTATCTATCTTTAATCTATCTATCTACCTTTAATCTATCTATCTATCTATAATCTATCTATCTATCTATCCATCTATCTATCTGTCTATCCATCTATATCTATATACATCTCAGATTGACAGATATACGTAGATATACAGAGATATATAGACATGGGATAGGTAGCATGTTACATACATCTCCCTCCCTCGTCATATATGTATATATGTATATGTATATATATGTATATATATATATATGTATATATGTATGTAGGTATGTATGGAAGAAGGAGGGAGGTGATGTGAAGAGCGTTGAGGTGTGTGAATGAAGGGAAGAAAGAAAACGAAAGAGAAAGAAAAATCATGCAAAGACAAGGAGAACACGAGACAGAGCAGAGAGACTACAGAAAGAAGAGGAGGAGAGAAGAAGAATCTTCGCCTGTAGTAGTAGTAGTATTAGAAGCAGGAAGAGCGAGAGAGAGAGAGAGGTCGACCCTCCTACAGATGGTAGTAGAGCAGTAGGCGGTCCTGCCACCTACTACTACTACTAGTAAACCTCACAGAAGAGAGAGAATGAATACGAAAAATACAAAAGAGATCTCATAGACAAGAAGAAAGGTCATCTTCAAGACTGGGAAAAGAAAAGAATGGAAAGAAAAAGAAATCCCTTACCCCCGAGAACGAGGAATCTCTCCCTGTCAACTTTCTCTTTATGATCTCGACTTCACGTACACAGAGGGACAGCCAAAAAAGAATGAAGAAGAGAGAAAAGTAGGAAAGTTTCTTCTTCTTCGTCTTCTTCTTCTTCTCTTTCTTTACTTTGTCGCGTGATCCATGCATGAGAGAAGATGAGAAGTCTTTGTCTTTCTCTCTTCTTCTTCTCCTCTGGTTAGGGTCATGAAAAGAAAAGACATCCAACAGCCTCGGGCTTGACTCTGTCTCTTCTTTCTTTCTTTCTTCTTTATCTTTCTCTCAATCTTCTCTTGTGTTCTGCTTCTTTTTCTCTTGTCCTTTCGCTCTTCAATTCCTTCTTGTCAAGATAAACGTCCTACAGAGCTTTGCTCGAGAAAACATGCATGCGCATGCAGGACGACATTTCGCTGTAATGTTGCTTTCTTCTCAACTCGCCTCGCCCTCCTCCTACTCTGCTCTTTCTTCTTGTTCTCTTTTTCCTTCCTTTTCTTATAGCAAAAGTTCGATAAAGTGTAGGAGGAGTTTAATTTATCTCGTGACTGATGAAAGAAGAAGAAGAAGCATGGGAGGAGAAGGAGGAGGTTTCTAGCCATTCTGTAGCTATTGCGTTTGAGTTTGGCGATTTCTTCTCGGCCATCTCTGATGGAGGAGGAGAAGACTTTCCTTCTTAGAAACAGAGAATCTCTCTTTCCTTCTTCTTTGCGTTTCTTTGGTTATATTCTTTTCCTTGTTTCTTTCATGCTCTTCTCCTCTTTCGTCGCCCTTGCATCTCCTGTAGAGAGAAAGAGAAAGAGCAGAGAGCTCTTCTTGTCAAAGGAAAGAAACTTCCTTTTTCCATTCACTTTTTTCGAGGAAGAGAGATTCCACATTCTTCTTCTTCTTTCATACCTCCTGTCGTCGCTTCAAGGCCTCTTTCCTCTTTCTTGCCTTTCTCTGTCTTTCTTTTCTTTGTTTCTTCTTTTCTCCTCGGACGTCAACTAGCCGGTCGTTTTCTTTCTTTCCTTGTCATCTTTTTCTTTCTTTCTTTCTCCCCTCATTTTCTTCTCTTTTCTTGTTTCGCTCCATTCGCACCGTATCTTCTTTCTCCTGTCTTCTCTCTCTTTTGCGTCTTTCGGTTACTTTCTTCTAGTTCAAACTTACAATGTCTTCTTGATCTCTTCCCCTCTTCTTCTTTCTCTCGTCTTCTCGCCTTCTGAACTCTCCCATTCTCTCTTTCTTTCTCTCTTTCTTCCTTTTCTTTTTTCTTGGTCTGACTCTTCTTCCTTTCTTTCTCTCTGCAAGGGTGTCGATAGAAAGTAACTTTCTCTTCTTTCTTTTTCGCACTCTCTCATTCCCTCATCTCTCGTGAAATCCCACGCGCAGGCAAGGAAGAAGGAAGAATCTCTTCTCTTCTTCTTCTTTTTAATCCAACACCTATATCTCTCCTTTCTTTCTTTCTTGTTCTCTGAATCCTTTCTTTAGAATAAGAAGAGAAGAAATCGTGAAGAATCTCGAGAAGGACGGATGGAGAGCCTTCTTCTCTAGGCATAAGGAAAGAGAGACTAATGTGCAAGAGAGAGAAGAGAGAAAGAAGAAGAAGAAAAGAAAAAGAAAGTAATTTCCGTATACACACCACTGACTGGATAGGAAGTCTTTTGAAACAAGCTCCCACTTTCTCCTTGTCTTTCCTCTCTTCTTTCTTTCTTTCTTTTCTCGTCACACAGTTACTTCTAAAGGTGTCGATGATTCTTGAAGTCCTTATGCAGAGATCGATGGAAAGAAAGTAGAAAAGAAGCATTCGAGAAGAGAGAAGGGAAAAAGTAACAGACAGACAGAGAGAAGGGTGCTCGTGCTTGACAGTAGTCATTTCGTTTTCTTCTCTTTCTCTCGCTTCTTCTTCTTCTTCTTTTTCTTCTCTTTCTCTTTTTTTCTTTTCTATCGATTGAAGCAAAAGGAGAAATTTCCTTTCGATTCTTTTTGAAAGAGAAAGACCACAGCGACAGGAGGGAAAGAAAGAAAGAAAGAAAGGAAGAAGAAAAGAAAGAAACAGAAAGAGCTGAAGAAAGTAACATAGAAGAGAAGAAGTGTTCGCTCGCTTCACCTCGTTCTCTCCCGTCTTCTCTCGTGTCTCTAGTCTCTTCCTTTCTCTTTCTCTCCATTTTTCTTTCTCTTTCTCTTCTTCTTTTCTTTCGTCCTATCTTATGAATGCTTTTCTCTTTTCTTGTTCTTTTCGTCAAGAAGGATGGGGTGGCTTTCCGGCAGTTCTTTTTCGTCTTTTTCTTCTTCTTCGTCGAAGAAGAAGAAAAACGCCTCCCCCGCAGTAGAGGAAGAGACACGGCAGACAGGGAGAAAGGAAAGATATTTCCATCACAAGGTGAGGAGAGAAACCCCTTGTCTTCATCCTGTACAGCAAGCAAAAAAGAAAGAAAGAAAGAAAGGAGTGAGAGAGAAAGAAGAAACGTCCTAATGGGTCTCTCTTTTTCTGTTTGAAGATGAGAAGGAAATGTGGGGTTTGTGCTTGAGAGGAGAGAAGTCTTCTCTACTACTACGCCAGGCAGGGTGCTGGTCTACATCGTGAGGTGTACGTACACCTTGGTTTTTTTTCTTTTCTAGTTCGCATGCATGTGTTTAGAGAAATGAAGAGAGAGATAAATCCATATCGCTTCTTTCTTTCTTATTTATCTATATCTCTCCGTTCACATGTATCTATGCACACATATATATAGTTTCTGTAGGAGATTGATTGAAGTTAGCAGATACACTACAGGAAAAGGGAAGAAGAAGAAGAGAGGGAGAAAGTCTTTTCTGAAAGAAGTTCACTAGCGCTATAAGTGGACGTTTTCAGAGAACGAAAGACAGACCAAATGTTTTCTTCTCTTGTATTGCACGCCAGGCTACTACAGAGCTGAGGTGTATGTACACCGCATCAACGAGGCCAGTCCGTCCCAACTCTCTTTCGCCTAGTCACCCGCGGACGTAGTGCTCCTGTGCGTTTCTCCGTGTATGCATCTACATATATATGTGTATATATTTCCTCTCTTATTGTGTTTCTTCTTCATTCGTATTTCTTCTTTCTTTCTTTCTTTCTTCCTTTGTTTCTTTCTGCTTTATCGTTTTCAGGAGTCTTTCAGCGAGGACAGATGGGAGAGGGAGGAAGGGTCACTGAGAGACCCTTTCTCTCATTCTCGTCATCTTCAAACTTCTTTTTCTTCTTCTCCTCCCCCTCCAGGTCCCTTTCCTTCTTCAGATAGGATATCTTCTTATCCTTATCTTCCTCAGTCTAACCAGGTGTCATCTGATCTTCATTCATCTTCTTATTTAGATCCTTTTTCTTCTCCTCATCCATCTCGAACTCCGGTGTATGTACACCCCAGTCACCT
>NW_027160540.1:14912-15244 GCF_002600585.1 Cystoisospora suis
TCGGTATTCTTCTTCTGCTGCCTATCAGTATGGCGGGGGGGGGCATGCCTCTTCTTCTCTTCATCCATACACCGCAGCAGAAGAAGAAAGACCAGATTTCTCTTCTTCTTTTCATTCATACCATCATCAGAAGCAGCTCATTCTAGATCGACGAAGACGCGCAAGAGAAGAAGAAGAGGAAAGCAAGCGTCACTTTATCAAACAGCTTGAAGGGGAATGCCTAGAATCTCTTCAATCTTCCTTACGTGTCGTGGCGCAGACGAACGAAGTCTCGCAGAAAACCGCCGGACATATCGATTCTCAATCAGGTAATATACATATATATACATATA
>NW_027160541.1:0-338 GCF_002600585.1 Cystoisospora suis
TGTTACGTAGGCTATTATTGGTAATCTAGGTCAGGAAGTGTGGTTAACAGGTAAAGGATGAGAGCAGTCGCCCTTTCGAACTAAAGTAGAAGGGTCATAAGCCATTAGGTTCTCTTTTCCAAGTAAGCTAGTGATAGAAGTAAAGTCTAAGTTAGTTCGATAACACCATAGCGGGTTCAAATAGCCTAAAAAAAGGGTAACTTAGGGAGTTTCTAGGATCTCTTACATAATAAAAGGCGAAGGGTCAACACTTAGAATACGTAAGAGGTCAGTATGGCCGCAACAATGGGGTATTCGAAGTCCGGTGGGGACCAGTGTGTGCATTTGAAGTCCGGTGG
>NW_027160542.1:0-238 GCF_002600585.1 Cystoisospora suis
ACAGAGTGACGAGAGTGCCAGCATACCCGCTGCCAAGAATACAGCAGGCGTTAGACGCGCTGCAAGGCAAGACATTCTTCTCCGTCTTCGATTTCCCCAATGCCTACTGGCAGATCGAGGTCGAACCGGAGAGTCGTAAGTTCCTGGCGTTTATCACGCCAGATGGTCATTACGAATGGACGCGAATGCCATTTGGAGCCGCAGCCGCACCAGCGACTCAGCAGCGTATGATAGATAA
>NW_027160542.1:642-843 GCF_002600585.1 Cystoisospora suis
AGGAGAAAGCTTTCGCAATGATCAAGCGTGCACTGGTTAACGTGACGTTAATGGCGCACCCGCGACCCGGCAAACCCTTTGTAATCGACTGCGATGCATCGATCTTGGGGCTGGGGGCTGCGCTGTCACAGCCAGATGAGAGCGGAGTGGAACGACCAATCGCCTTTGCGAACAGGACACTCCGTCCGAATGAACGGAAGT
>NW_027160543.1:0-7567 GCF_002600585.1 Cystoisospora suis
TAAGTGACTCTTCATCTAATTCATGGACTTCCGACCATGTCTTTATCTTCTCTTCTCTTCTTTTTCGCTCTGTCCTTCCCTTCTTTATTTTCTTTGGTTCTTTCATTTTGTCTTGTTCTTTTGTGTTGCTTAGTTGTGACACTAGAGGGAGGTTTGATCGAAGTAGACGGGAGAATGGTGGGCGGCGGAGTGAGAGATTCTTCAAGACATCCTGGCTCGGGGATTCGCATAGCTTCTTCATCTTCAAGCAGCAGCCATCGAGGGGCTCACGACGGCTCTTCTTCTTCTCACATGAAAGGAGATGAAGATGAGGAAGAAGAGGAAGATGCAGAAGAAATTTTACCTAAGTTGCACCGGGAGATTAGAGATATCGAAGGGCAACTTCAGAAGAGTATGAAAGATCAGGTATCGACATCTCCCCACCATGTGTCAATAAAGATCTGGACCCGTAGGTGTGCATGTATCTATCTACCTATCTATCGACGTGTCTAGATCGTTATCCAAGTATCTATATATGTATATGTATGTAACTCCATCTATATCTGTGTGTGTATGTGTAGGATGAGGTGGGAGATTTTGTCGAGAATTTGAAGCGTCAGGAAGAAGACCTGAATGCCTCTCTAGAACTCCTCAACCAAGATATCTCCGCAGCTGAAAAGCAGGTATTTCTCTTCTCCTCGGTCGATTCGTCTTCAATCTATCTGCTTATCTACCTATCTATCTATCTATCGAATCGATCTTTAATCTCTCTGTCTATTAGTCTGTCTATCTCTTCTCTCTTCTCTCACTCTTTCTTGACTCCTCAGAATCGGTCCTTTTTCTTCTCTTCATATCGAAACAGTCAACTCACTTCTCTTCTTTCTTTCTCTCTCTCGCTCTCATCTCTTTCTTTTCTTTTTCTATTTCTCTTTCTCTTTCTTTCTTCCTTCGTTAGATTCGAGAGTTGAAGGATAGACTGGGCGAGGGCGGGGATGGAGATGAAGAGAAGAGCAAGAAGAAGAGGAGAGATGTCTTAACTGACGCTGAAAAGAAAAAGCTAGCTTCCCTACAGGTCGATGTAAGCCATCTATCTCACATACATAGACATACATACATACATAGACATACATACTTACATATACATACATACATACACATATCTATAACTATACGAACATGTATATAGTCCCATATACACAGGAAGAGACATTCGGATCCATAGATACATATATATATTTTATATATCTCTTTCTATGTATATGTAAGGTGGTATACATGGTAGACACATCATGATGACTAGTATTGCGTAGACATGTGGAGAACCGCTGTGTATGGACCTGATGTGTCTTTTAGTTGAAGAGGATTTTCTTCTGTTTTATATCTGATAGGCAAGAATCGAGACATGTCTGTTCTCTTTCATGAGATGTTTCTCTTAGTACCTCTCTTCTCACCCAGCTGATCTTCTTTCTCATTCATTCTTTCTTTCCTTCTCTACATCGACTTCTTTCCTTCTTTCTTTCTTTCTCTTCGTAATCCTTCGTCTCTTCATTTCTGTCTCGGTACATCTTCTCTCTCCTCACTTTCCGTTGTTACTTGTCTTTCTTGTTCTTTCTGTCGTTCTTTCTCTTCTTCTTCTTGATCTATCTCTTCTTTCTCTCCATTCTCTTCTTTCTCTCATTAGGTGGAGAAAGAGGCAGCGGTCCAGAAAGAGAAGCTGAAAGAAGTGAAGAAACAAGAAGAAGAAGTCGCGGCTCTTCAGCAGAAAGTGCAGGATGCGGGAGGCGAGGAAATGAAGAAGAAGAGAAACAGACTTCTCCTTGCTGAAAGAGGTGAAAACAAAGACTACCGAGGAAGAGAAGAGAAGAAAAGATAAATGGCATCTCTCCTCGTCTCTTCTCTCTTTCTTTCCCTTTCTCTCTCTTTATCTGTCTTCTTCTTCTTTCTGCTAGGGAAGAGCTCTTTGCTTTCTCATTCTGTCTGTGTGTATGAGTTTGTATGGATCTGTCCGTGGAGATTTACAGATAGAAGGAAAGCAAGCGAGACTTTCTCAGCGGGAGGCTCTCGTATTTGCGTTTCTCTGAGAGACATACGTCTCTCTTTCTACTTCTGTGCATGTCGATCTAAGAAGAAAGAAAGAGAGAAAGAATCGCTATTACCATGTGTTGCTTCTCTGATGACTTAAGTGCATGCTGGAGAAAAGAAGAAGAAGAAGAAAAGATGAAAAACTCCGTGCTAGGCAAAGGGTGGAGATGAGGTGTATGTACACCAGTCGGTCGGCTGATGTTTCATTCCCGGCATCTTCAAAGAGAATTCATTTCTTCCTTTCTTTCTTCTTTCTCTTCTTCGACACAAGTCACTCGTTCTTCTCGTTTCATATGCTGTCTTAATATGTTTCAAAAGAAGTTGAGAAATATCTCTAGCTTCTGTATTCTTCTTTGATCTCTAAGAGAAAGACTTCACGGAGAGAAAGAGATGCTGACCCGACCCATACTCCGAGATGCTCCCTTCCTTCTGAGAGTCTTCGTACATATGGCTGCCAACACTATCTATGTCGAATCTATATACCTATCTCGAATCTATATACCTATCTCGAATCTATTTATTTATTTGTATCCGTATATAAGCCGACGATGGAGAAACTGCGGCAGGTGGCGGTCCTGCTGTGAGTGTGGTTTTCTTGCCTTGTTCATTGGCGTTCTTTCTTTCTTTCTCTCTCTCTCTTTCGTTCTTTGATTCTCTTTCTTTCTTTCTTCCTTTCTTTCCTTGTTTGTTTTAGATATGAATCGACTGAAAGAGAAGATCAATTTTGAGGTGAAAGAGCTCTCAGATAAGCAAGTGGAGTGTGAAAATCTCAAGCGTGCCAATACAAGGCTCGCTAAGGAAATCTCCGACCATCAGGTAAGAACCCCAAAAGCCTCTTCTTTCTTTCTTTCTCACTCTTTCTTTCTTTCTTTCTCTTTTTCTTTCCCTTTCTCTTTCTCTCGTTTTTCTTCGGGCTGTGGTTCTTTTCTATCATCCTAAGACTTTACAACTTGTGTGTAAATGGGAAAGAAGGAGGAGAAGAAGAAAGAGAGAAGAAGAGAGAAGAGCCCGCGTGACGGAAATCTAGGAACATTTGGAGACGCAGAGAAAGCTGTCTTTCTTTCCTCTTGACACGGCTCTCCTAGAGATGAAATAGGTAGATAGGCTAAAGATAGATGGATAGACTGGAGATGCACAGATAGGTTAAAGACAGATGTCTGTGTACTTTCAAGATCCTTCCCTTCTATCATCCATCATTCAGGCCGACCTGACCTAGAGAGAGAGGGAGAGGCAGAGAGGACGGTAGAGGTAGATCAAGAGAATCAACTAAAGAAGAAGAAGATGTACCGCTAGTAGTGAGAGACGATTGTCTTCCCCTCTCTTTCCCTCTTTTCCTCTTCTTTCTTCTCCCTCCTTCTTTTTCTTTCTTTCTTTCTTATCTTATCTCTGTCTGGTCCTACACATTCTTCGTATGAAACGACAGACACGTTTGAAGGAGATTTCCGATCAGTTGGCTCAGATGGAAGAGGAAGCGAAAGAACTTTTAGTGGAGAAGGAGAAGATCGAGACAGATCGAAATGCTGTAGAAGAGAAGCTGAAAGACGTGAGAGAGAAGAAAGAACACGTCGAAGAAGAAATAAAACAACTCGGATTAAGCACCGTAAGTCAACACCTCAAAGAATCCAATTGAGAAAGAGAAAGTGACAAAGAGATAAGAAAGAAAGAAAGAAAGAAAGAAAGAAAGAGAAAAGAATGAAAGGAGGAAGAGAAAGTGGATCCGTGTCATTTGTTTCAGAATTAGATACATTAGAGATAGACAGAGAGATTAGATCAAAGATAGATAGACTAGAGATAGATAGATTAGAGAAGCGACGTGATCTGTTATGTTGAGTCTAGTGGGGTGGATTGAATGATCTCTCCTTTGGCTGTTTGTATCTTCTGTTTACCTTCTCTTACACAAAGTGAGGAAGAAGAAGAAGAGATTCTATATGTAGGAATGCATGCGTGGAACAGAGAGGAGCAGTTGGAGTAGCAGTAGTAGTAGGAGTAGGTGTAGCTAGGAAGAAGAGAAGAAAAAGAATAAGAAGGAGAAAGAAAATCCTTTCGAGGTATGTTTGAATAGACTTTCTTTCTCTTTTATTTTATCGTGTTAGTCGAAGAGACTTATCAAGAGGGAATGAATGAATGACGGCAACATTCTATCTCCACAACCCTCTAAGACCTCACTATCCTACCTATCCTGTCTATCTAGTTATCTNNAAATCTTCCTGAAACGAAACAGCCAATTTCTCTTCCTATATCTGTCTTTTTGCAAGAGCCCATTGTTTCTCATCGACTCCTTTTCTCCCCTCTTCTTTTTGTGCATCTTCCTTCGTATTCATCTGTCTCTTCATGTCTCCTCTGTCGTCTTCTTCTACCTTGTCCCCTCTAGACAATTCCGCGATTGACGAAAGAAGAGATCGTTCTCTTCTCGAGCTTTTTTGGTTCTCTCGCCCGTACCTTTCATAAGTCGGTCTACCTTCGGTATATCTAATTGCCTATCTTTAGTCTCTCCCCGTCAGTCTTCAATCCATCTGCATCGATATCTATCTTTCTGTATCCTTTCTTTCTCAGTTCACCCCTTTACCTCTCTATCGCACCAGCCTATCCCTCTAACCTTTAATCTATCTACTTATATCTATCTCTCTGTCCCTCTCTATCTTTCTCTATCTGTATCCTAGTAATCTCTCTATTTCTAGCTCCCTGTCTATCTCCTCTCCAACAAGAAGCACCCTTCACTCTCCTCCTTCCCCTCTTTCTTTCTTTCTCGTCCTTCTTTTCTCTTTGCTTCAAGATGGAGGTTCTTTCGTCTTTCGATTCGATGCACCTAAGCTCTCTGCATAGCGTAGAATTCGATTTCTTCGCTACCCGTCTAGCCACAGCGTCCTCTGATAAGACGATCCGTCTATGGAGCGTCGTCGATTCCTATGAGAATGATGAGGATGCGAGGCAAATAGCAGCGAGAGGTGGAGGAGAGACAGACGTCTCTTCTTCTTCTTTGGGGGGGATGAAGAAGTTTTCGTTTAACAACAAGAAGGTCACTTTTCTGCAGGAACTGCGAGGACATGACGGCCCTGTATGGCAGGTAAGAAAATGAAGAGAGAAAGAAAGGGGCAGACGAGAAAGAAAATTAAAGAGAGGAAAGATATTAAGGAAGAAGGAGAAAGGGGAGAGAACCGAGATAGGAGAAATGAGGTGTCTTCTTTCTTTGGATCAGTCATTCGTGTATATCCATCTCTATTCTCTCCATCATCTATCCTGTCTATCTAGTTATCTATCTCTCCTCTCTTCATCTCCTATCTCTAACCTCTCTAGCTCCCATTCCTCTAGCTTTCTCTGCCCTGTGTCGATGTATCTATCTATCTATCTTTGATCTATCTATCTATCTCTATGTGGTGTTTCTGTGTTGATAAGAGAGAGTGTATGTATGTGTATAGGTATGTATAAACGTATGAATATGTATGTATATGTCTGTGTGTATGTATGTATATCTGTGTATCTTTAAGAGTGTGAATGCTCCTCTTTGAGAATGGGGTGCACATACACCAAGCGGGAATGAGTAGGACACTTCTTTTCTTCTTTTTCCTCTTGTTGTTGTTGTGGTGTATGTACACCCAGCTAGATGTGCAGCATCAGTTGAATACACTGCAAGGTGTCGTGCAGCACTTAGACGAACGTCGCCAAGAGAAACTCGAGCTAGCCGCTTCTGCCCTAGAGCGTCTCTCTGAACTGCATAAACTTCTTCGTGGAGAAGAAGAAGATCGAGAAGAGAAAGAAAAGGAACAAGAGAAAGACACAAAGAAGAAGAGACGCCGTGAGAGAGAGAATGAAGATGCAACTGTCTTAGATGACGAAATAGACGAGGAAGAAGAAGAAGTGACTATGATAGAGGAAAAGGAAAAAGATGGTCGAGAGGAAGAAGAAGATGAAGAAGAAGATAGACAATTATCATCTCCTGAGAAGAAGAAGAAGAAGAAAAGGAAAAGTAAGATTATTAATGAAGAAGAAGAGGAGAATGAAGAAGAGGAGGAAGACGAAGAAGAAGAAGAGGAAGAAGAAGAAGAGAATAAAGAGGAGAAGAAGAAGAAGAAGGATGGAGCTCAGTCCAGCGGAGAGTGTCTCCGTTCTTCGGATGCAAACAACGAGGTCGATAAAGAAGAAGAAGAAAATCTAAACAAGCTGAAAAGAGAAAAAGCCGTAGAACCCTCCTCTCATCGAAAAGATAGAAAGAAAGGGAATAGTTTAAAAGAAGAGGAAGAAGAGGAAGAGGAAGAAGAAGGTTCCTCTCCTTCTGCTTCATCTTATTCAAGCCACTGGTCTTCTGTTTTCCTTCGTCGCTTCCATCGATCTCTTCAGTCGCTTCATCTTGAGAATACCGTCACTTCAGAACACCTGAGAAATCTAGATCGGAAAGCGCTGTCTGTTGAAAAGCAGCAACTTCTTTCACAGATGGAGAGTCAGAGCCATTCCAAGAAAATTAAATCTTCTTCTTCTTCCCCAGGAGGTGTGGGTAGTAGTAATGGTAGTAGTAGCTATCATGCCTTAGTTCTTTATAGACAGAAGAGACAAGAGTACCTGAAGAAAGAAGAAGAAATGCAGACCTCCTGGAGATTAAGAGAACAAGCGAAGAAGCATCTTGATGCTCTATGGAATGAAAGAAAGAAAGAGTTTCTCTCTGCCTTCCATATCATCGCCGCAAAACTCAAGGAAACATACCGAGTAAATCATGCCACATCTCTCTCTTTTTCTCTCTCTCTCTTTCTCTCTCTCTCTCTCTTTCTTTCTCTCTCTCTTTTTCTCCTACTGTGGAGATTCCTACTCTTTCTTTCTCTCTTCTTCTTCGCTCGCATGGGTTGCTCTTGTGCTTGTGTTTCAAACGCTGTCTCTCTTTCGCGCTTTTTCTCTCTTACACATCCTGGAGTGTTTCTCTGAGAAGAAGAAGATTTCCTTCCTCTTCTTCTATCTTTCTCACCCCCTACATCAACCCTTGAGACAGAGCCCAAACCTACACGCAGACATCTTTGCACATGCATCCATACAAATACACCTCCTTCTATCTCTCACCGATCTTGAATCTATCTAGCTATCTATCTATCAATCTATCTATCTATCTCCTGATCTATCTATATATCTAATTATCTAAATTTTTGAATCTACCTCATTCCCACAGGTGTATCTACTACATCTATATACTGACAGGTATAGATCTACCAGATGTCATTCCTATGTGCATATTCATACATACACACATATATATCTATGCACATGTATCTATATATCTATTCATCTATCTCTATATCTGCATGCTCTATCTACATGGGTTCCACCTATAGGAAGGGAGAGAAGAGAGGAGTCTTATCTTATCATTCTTCTTTCTTTTCTCATGCTAAAGGAATCTCGGAGTATTGACGTGCCTACCGCCTGCTTCTTCTCTTCTCTTCTCTTTCTACATGACTCAACTCAAACACATAGGCTTCTCCAGTCGTCTTCTTCTCTCTATATATCTCCATTCGCACCGTATCTTCTT
>NW_027160544.1:0-5501 GCF_002600585.1 Cystoisospora suis
ATCTATCTATCTATCTTCATAAATGCATAGTATCCTCAGAGAAGTTTGTCCATCTATGTCACCTATAGATAGACATGCGTGAAGAGGCTCGAGTCCTTCTTTCCATCTTTGAATCAGATCGTTGACCTTCGTCTGTGTCGATGAGTCTTCTCTTGCTTTGTGCAAGTCGCTTGACTACTCTCTCTTCATCGTATTTATACATTTCAGCAGGGGCTGAAGGCATCCAGCAGAATGGCGGACAAAAGAAGCATCTACCAGAAAGAGGAACAGAAGAAGCAGAGCAATAATTCTTCTTCTCCTTCAGCTTATCGAGATGTCTCTCAAGTCAATCGACTTTTCTCGCTCCCTGGCTGCTCAACGCTACTTACTGGCTGTATTATGTCTTTTAGCTTTTCGTTCTTCAGCGAGCACTTCTTTCTTTTCTCTCTTCTTTTTTCTCCTCTCTTCTTTCCTTTCTCTTCGCGGGTTTCGTTTCTTTCTTGACAAGCTTTCTTTCTATTCTTCTTGCTTCTTCGTGTCTAGAAGAGAAACCAGACGGAGGTAAAACGACGGCCGAATGAGGAAGACGTTCCCCGCGTCCAATCATCGCTGAGCCAGCCAGCTTTCTTCGTCGCATCTTTTCTTTCTTTCATTGTTCGTTGCTTTCTCTCTCTTTCTTTCTTGTTTAGTTGGTTCACTTCTTTTCTCCCTCGATTTCTTTCTCTGCTTGTTTGTCTCTAGGACCTCGTTTCTCGCCCCTCTGTCTCTAACACTCAAGAGAAAAGAAGATGTCTGCTGCTTCTTTTCTACTATCTGTATCCATGAGATTTATACCAAGACATCACCTCTTTGTTCTCTTGTTACTCAGAAGATGCTGAAGCTCTTCTTCTTCTACTTTTTCATTGAGCTTCTCTCGAAGGGAAGGGTCTCACCTCGGGTGTACAGGCAGGCAGCCGTCCGCCTGTCGAGCGACGCTTTCATGGTTTCATGTCTAAGAAAAGAAAGTACACATCTAAATGGATTTCTTCTTCATTCCTCTTCCCTTCTTTCTTTCTTTTCTAAAAGGTCACAAAAAGCACAGGAGTCTTTCGCGTTCCTTCTCTGAGGAAAGACTTCTCTCTTTTTCTCTGTTTTCCGTCATGGTCTTTTCTTAAAGCTTCATAGCTGTTTTGTCTTAGTTTCCTTCCTATGAAAACACCTCTCTTTGCCTCTTTCTTCTCCTTCTCAAGACCTTCTTCTTCCTGAGACAAATCGCCCTTGCGTTGAATCAGATCCCTCTCTCTCTCTCCTTTTTCTCTGTTGTGTGGATTACAGAAGATCCCTCAAAGGAAAGGTTCATCTCTTGTCTTCGCGCTGTCTCAGCTCACCTACGAGGTCGCCTTTTCTATTTATTTGGTATACGACGCCGCGTCTTCCCTCAAGAGATAGAAAGTATTTTTTCTTGGTAGCTCTTCCTTTCTTTTCTGAGAAGGTTCAATCCATGCTCCCCCCTCAACCGATGTTTCGCAATTTCTCTTCTTTCCTTCCTTCTCTCCGTCTCTCTCCTTCTTATCTTTCCTATCTCTTCTCCAAACATGCAGGGGACTCGTGTATCTCCATCCCGTCCCCCTTCTTCTCCCTCCCCTTCTTCTTCTGCCCCCCCTCCACCATCGCAGACAGTAGCTAAGACGTCTTCGCCCCCCCCTTCTTCTCCTTCCTTCCTTCCTCCTCCCTCGAACACTCCGTATACTTACTATATCCAGCCATCCTATGCGATTCCTTACATACCCCCTGGAGGTGTATATACACATCAGCCTCCCCGTCAGCATGCACTTGATCAAGGGATAGAAGGAGGGGGTGCATCTTCGGTACCTCTACTAGCTCCCTCTTCTTCTTCAAGTCACCCCTCTCTTTCTTCCGACGAAAGAGACTATCGATATTTTGAAAGAAGAAGAACAACACCGTCAATGAGGAATGAAGGAGAAGACTCGCAAGCATCTAGTCAAGGATGTGCATGTTGCTGGACGTCTCTGTCTCCGTCTCTTCTGGCAGCTTCAGCTCTTGGGGCATGGCTTATTACAGGAGGACTAGGTGGAGAGATTGTACTGCTTATTGCGACGTTTCCGGCAATTCTTCTGCTCTACGGGTGAGAAGGATATACGCGGTATGACATAATCCTTCTGACCTCATATATATACACATTCAGACTCAATACAAACACATCTTCTCTCTTTTCTTTTTCATCTGTTTCTTCCTTGTCTCTTTCTTCCACATCTCTTTCGTGTCTCTTACGTCTTTCTTCCTGAGTCTATTTGGAGCGCTCCATGCACAGGAAGATACATGTATATGTATGCATAGATAGGTAGATAAGCGGAGGGAGATGATAGAAGGGAGGTATACAAAAGGCAAGCCATGTACCGATAGAGACAGATAGGTATAGATATGTAGGCAGGTCTGTACGTACATACAGGAGATGGCCTGGCAGACAAAGGTGGATTTGCTGTAGTAATGACATTCTCGCTTGTCCGGTGTATGTACACTGAGAAAGAAGAAGGGGACTTTTTCTTTTTCGTAACTAGCTACGTATTCTTCATCATGGCGTCAAGGGTGGGTTCACAGAAAGCAGGGAGTTTTTTCTTCTTTTCTTCCTTGTCTGTATCTCTGTCTACTGTTCACCTCATACACATATACATGCACGTAGATATCTGTAACCGTCTCTCTCTCTCTCTCTCTATATATACAGAGAGAGTGATTACATATGTATGTGTACACATAGACTATCATTCTATTTCTTTGCATCCCATGTGTTCGTCACTTCAGAACTGGGAGAGAATCGAGCCATATGTGTTTGACGTGTCTCCTCCTTCTTTTTGGTGTGGAGTATTTTTGTATGATGAGTATCTTCCTTTCGTCTTTGACTTTCATTCTTCGGGTGTACATACACCTGGTGAGTCCTCCGGCATATTCATGCTTGATGCACCTCTCTTTCTTCGCTCGTTCTGTCATCTATCTCTCACTCATCTTTGCTTTTCTTATCTTTCTTGAGAGAAATGTGCTGTTGTTCTTTCTCTTTTTCTCCGTTTCTCCTTTTTCTTTTCTTTTTAGACTGCATGTCTCCGTCAGATCAAAGAGTCTCTCTCTTATCGTTTTAACAGAATTCTTTTGGTTAGGCGCGTTCCTCTCTGTTTTCATTGCAATGTGTTTAGAAGTCTTAGCGAATGCTCTCTTCTATTCTTCTCTTCTCTCATGTCTCCCACCTCTTCCTACTTCTACTTCTTCACGATCTGCCTCTTCTTCTTCTTTGGTAACGTCTTCTCTCCCCAGTGACTCTACTTCTTCCTCTTCTTTTCTCTCTCTTTCTTCTTCTTCTTTTGTACCGTTGTCATCTTCTTCTTCCGGAGATATTTCAGAGTTTCTTTTCTCATCATCTTCAGATAGCATTGTCAAGCCTCCTCTTCTCGCTCCTCTATCTCTTCCTTTCTACTTTCCTTTAATCGGATATTCATCCACAGAAGAAGATGAAAACAGGCAGAGAGACTGCTTGTCTTCATCGTTCTTTTCTTCGTGTCCGCTGAAGAAGAACAACAAGATCTCTTCTTCTTCTTCTCAGATTCTCTCTTCTTCTTCTTCTTCAACTACTTCTGCAGCAAACAAGGGCGAAGTACAAGGAGGGAGAAAGGATAGAGGAAAGGAACAAGAAGAAGAACGAGAAAGAGAACAAGGAAACCTAGCCTTCTCTTCTTCTTCTTCCCTTGCAGAAGGGAGAGTCAATGCGAGAGAGATGATACCTGACTTTCTTAAGGAGAGAGAAGAAAGAACAGAAAGAGACAGGAGAGAAGAAAGCTGGATGGATTTCTTATCGAAAATCGCATCGAAAGAAGTCTCTTATCTTCGTCACCCTCTTCCTACATTTCTCTGCTCTCTAGGGCTTGTCGCATGTAAGCCTGAGCTCCAAGACACCTTATCTTCTTTCATTTCTATACACCCTAGGGGGGGATCGCTAGAGGTCTACATAGATATATCGGTAGTCGTACAGATGTGGATGTAGAGATATAGATCGGTGAGATAGACAAGAAGGAACATTAGACAGGAAGAAAGCGACTTGAATATATGCTTTCTTTCTTTCTTAACTCTTTCTTTCTTTCTTGTCACTTTCTTTCTTTCTTTCTTTTTGTTGTCTCTGTTTTTTCTGTTTAGTTATGATCTGTTGTGTGGGTTTGGTGGAGGAGTTTGCGAAGTTTGTGGTCCTCCGTCGCCTTAAAGTTGTCCCTAGCCCTTCGCCTCCCATCTGGGGGGGTACAGTCAGCGACGGAGCTCATGATCAAAATCTTTCTCTTCTTTCTCATCACGTAGATGCGGCAGGAAGAGCCCCTCCAGGCGGGAGTGACGCTGAAGGCGGAGGAGGATGTGGAGGCTTTTGGTCGCGCTATGTGAAGTATCCTGTAGGCATATGCTTAGCTGGATGCGCTGCTGGTGCAGGGTAAGTGTCTCTCGTTCTTTCTTTCTTTCTTTGGAGAAGATCGACACACGTGATGGAAAGATACTGCTCTGACTTTCTCTCTTTCTCTCGGTCGTCCCTTCTTGGTAGACTTATCCTTCATTTTTCATGTAAACTGTTATCATACACAGATATATAGCCCGGAATATATATATAGATACATTTGTAGACACATACAGACATGCGTCATATTTGTACATACATACAGCGCTCGAGGCGTCTTTGCGATAGAGAGAGAGCTATAGATGGTTAGGTATCTCTTTTACATACACAGACATATGGAGAGTAAGGAGTCAGAATGATGGGCAGTGCTATCTACAGCTATTTATGTATGTATATCTATATGTGCTTAGGTCTATGTATGCACACCTTCTCTCTGTGCCTATAGTTATCGAGCGCTGTCTATTACGTATAGAAGAGTACGTATATACACCCCGTTGTTGACTGTATGTACATCCATACTTCGGCTGCTCTCTTCCTGGCTTTTTCTTTCCTTTCTTCTCTCCTCTCCTCTGTCGCGTCTTCTCTCCAAGGATCACGGAATGGAGAAGAGCTAGAGAAACAAAGAAAGAAAGTGAACTCCTTCGACAGGCCGATGCTTTCTTTCTCCTTATCATCCTCATTCGTCTTCTTGCTCTTGCTCTTCATGCGTTCCCCGCTCCCCTTTCTTTCTTATCTCTTTCTTTCTTATCTCTTTCTTTCTTATCTCTTTCTTTCTTATCTCTTTCTTTCTTATCTCTTTCTTTCTTATCTCTTTCTTTCTTATCTCTTTCCTTCTTATCTCTTTCCTTCTTATCTCTTTCTTTCTTTCTTATCTTTTTTTATCTATCTCTTTGTTGGTTTCTTGTATGGCGTTCATGATATGTGCCTTCTTGTAGGTTTGCAGTAGCAGAAAATTTGAGCTACACCTTAGGACGCCGTGGCCCCTTTGAAGAACATCTCATTGTTGCTATTGTCAGGTACCTTCCTCTCTCTCTCCCCCTCTTTCTTCACATGTACAAGTAGAGATCCATCTATCTATCTATCCATCTATCTATCTGTCTGT
>NW_027160544.1:5745-5869 GCF_002600585.1 Cystoisospora suis
CTATCCTTAATCTATCTATCTTGTGTGTGTTATGGTTGATATGCCTTCAGAACGTTTACAGCTATTCCATCCCATATAGCGAATACAGGGTTAGCTGCAAGTACTTTGGCTATGTCTCTTCATT
>NW_027160545.1:0-311 GCF_002600585.1 Cystoisospora suis
AGAAAGTAGTTATACAGTGAATGTAAAGAATGAGGGGAGAGACAAAGAAGGACGACGTCTATCTCTTTACTTAGTCGGAAGTCTTAAATCTCTTACCCTTCCGATAGAATGGAAAACCTACCTACACATGCACATCAATAGGAATATATTCTATACAAGGAGACATAAATAGATAGATAGATACATGTATGCCTTGCATATATATACATACATGGAGGGGCGTGGCTTTCATTAGTCTGTAGACAAATGCTCAGCGATCTAGATGAGGAAGCCTCTGAGAGATTTGGTTTCTGGTGTATGTACACCTGAAA
>NW_027160545.1:603-4291 GCF_002600585.1 Cystoisospora suis
TACGTATACATATGTATACGTAGATATCATATCGATCTATAGAGAGAGAGAGAGAGAGGGAGAGAGAGAGAAAGACCATTCGATGTGCTGGATGAGGTCTATGGAGTAGAGCCAATGATGGATTAGACTCGAAGAGCCAAGACTTGTCTTCTTTCCTTATATATGAAGCAGTTGTACCCTTTTCTTTCTTTCTTTCTATCTCTCTTTCATTGCTTTTAAGAAGATGGTCGTTTTTACCTTCTCTTTCTGAGTGCTCTTATCCCTCAATGAAGTCTGGCCTCTGCCTTGCTTCTAATTGAAGATTCCTCATCTGATCCACACTCAGACAAAACACCATATCAATCATTACACATACATACACATATCCAGAACATATCTATATGCATCTACATCTATATATATATATACATTTATCTATGTATATATATATATACAGAGAAAGAGAGCGTCTTTTAAGTATGAACTCCTTCGCTAGATCTTTGTTGATCTACGTCGAGAGAGAGAGATAGATAGATGAGTAGGGAGATAGTTTGATAGATAGGTTTATGAAGAATAAGAGGGTGTGTATCGATGTGTATCTTTTGCTGCATGTAGGGCTATGTGGCAAGATTGTAGCTGCCTAGAGAAACTAAAGAGAGAAATTTCTTTCTTTCTTCTCTTTCCCCAGTCATAATACACCAATTTCTCTAAGACATTCTTTCTCCTCCCTTTCTTCTTTCTTTCCTTTTCGTGTAGAAATTGCGAAAAGATCGACAACTCGCCATTGAAGACGCACTAGGGAAGAGATGCGTACCAAAGTAATCTTCTCTATCATCCACCATAAGCTCGAAAGAAGAAGACCTCCGTAGAGAAGGAAAGAAAGAGAAAAGGAAATGCAATTTCTTTCGCTTATGGACTCAGGCATCGATTCTTCTTTCTTGAAGAGGGGAGATTAAGAAGAAGATCATGAAAGAAGAATTTCCAAGAAAGAAACAAAGAAAGTCTGTTTCTCTGAGAGGATGCCTTCCTTTCTCTGTCTCTTCTTACCATTCTTATTCACATCGTCGTCCGCCTCATTATGAGTTCCCTATACACTCTACATCTATATGTACATATCTTTCTCTTCCTCTCTCTTGCTGTAGACAGAGAGATAAGATATATGGATATGCATAGAGACCTATTATACGTATGTATCCTTACATACATATACCCATAGTAGAGGAGCAAAGAAGAGACCACCGAGGTATCTCCATCGATCTACCTATCGTTAGTCTATCTATCTATCTAACTCTAATCTATCTATCTATTTATTGTTAATCTCTCTCTGCCTGCCTATCCCTCTTTATATCTCCTCAAGCCTAAGGCGTCCACTTCTCCCTCTTTGAATCGGTTCGTCAATGCAACTCCTTTCTTTCCTCTTCATCTCTTTTTCTTTTTTCTCCTCGTCGCATTCGCTTCTTCTTCTTCTCTTTTCTATCTGTCCTTATCGGTTTTGTGTATGAAGGAAGTTTCACGAGGTTAGAGAGAAGGAAAGATGAAAAGATAAGAAATGCCAACAGAGAAAGAGAGCATGCGTGCATGCAGACACTAAGGGAGAAAGAGAGAGAGAGAAGTCTGTCTGTCTCTTCCTTCTTTTGTTCATATCGTCGTCACTTTGAAGAACAATGAGATTGTCCATCTTTGCATTAGCTTTCTTTTCTATAATCTTCTGTTCATGGCATTGCGCGTGGGTACATCGACACAATGAGAGACTGAGAGATAGATAGATAGGGATGTGATTTATTTCTCCTGTTGTCGAGAGATTTGAAAAAGGAACAGATCGCATAAAGAAGGAGGAAATGTATGTTCTCGATCAACTCATTTCACGGAGAAGTAACAGTCGATTGTCTCTTCTCTAAGAGGCCGGAAAGCTGAGGGATGTACATACACCCGACCATCAAGTGTATATACACCTGAAGAATACATACAAGTACACATTTCCTGCTCTCTCTAGATCTCTCCAGTCTACTCTTTGGAAGACTTCAGACAGAAGAAGAAAAAGAACACCTAGCTACCTGTGTGAGACAGAGAATTCTTCTCTTCTTGTCGGCGTACACCTCCTATCCAGAAGAAGAGCTCTCAGTGGTCTCTCTCCTCTCTTTTCTCACCCGTCTAGAGAGAGTGTGTTTCATCTGCTGTCTACTAATTGCTCTCTCCCTCCAACTGAAGAAGACAAACCATCTGTCCCAACACCTCACTGAAAGATCTTCTCTGATGTATGTGGATAGAGAGAAAAAGAAAGAAAGAAGAGGCAGAGTCACATTCATATTGTGACACGAGAGAGAGAAATGAAAAGCGTGTTGGAAGAACAAGAGATCTCTCAGAACCGCAAGTTAACTAATCTCTCTCTCTTTCTCTCTACTAGGTGTATCTATCCATATATCTCTATTATCTGTATTCATCTGCCTGTATCTCTCCTAACATCTCTTGTACGTATGAGCTGTAGTTACACCGTATCTCTTATCATGAAGGAACGCCTCGAGAGAGAGCTTTCGAAGCTCCTGATAGATGAAGAAAGAGCATTCCTCGATGCCTTTCTTCCTCTTCTTCGATTTCGTGAAGTCTTTTCTCCTCATGAAACACATCCAAAAGGATAAATTTGCGTTTCGATCGATCTCTCGGGTATCCATCCATGCATGCACCTATCCCTCCCTTCTTCCATCCATCATCGCTTGAAACACTTTGATAGAAATTAGAGTGATAAGATACAGAGAAAGACAACTAGATCAAGAGATATACATACACATACACACGGGGTCTTCCTGCATGCATGCATTTGTCTATAAATCTTCTTCCTCCATACACAAAGCACAGCCAAACCAAACCCTAACTCTCTCCACTGCACCGAATCAACCCACACGATCAGCGAGGTAAAGGAATGGAATCTGTCTCCTCCTCCTTCTTCTTCTTCTTCGCTCAGTTGTGGTGTGAGAAAGCAAAGCCAAGGCGAGATTGCCTGTTCCACATGACCCTCGAGACATTCCATTCTTCTTCTTATCATTCACTCTTACCTCCCTCATACCCTTGGACAAAGAGTTCATGCATTCCAGAGATAGAGACAGACAGAGAGAGGGATAGAGAGACGAAGAGACAGAGAGATATACCAAGAGATGAAGAGCTTCTTCTTTTTCATTTTTCTCTTCATGGCCTCCACTCTCCACCTTCTTCCACGACAGGCTGATGGATCTCTTCTTTCTCTCTCTCCTCGTCAAACCTCTCCTAAAAGAAGACAGTACGTAACACGACACTTCATCCCTCCTTCTACTTATCTTCCTCTCCTACTACTACCCCTCTACTGACACCTCGATCTCTCTTTTCTTTCTACATCTAGCTCTCTTTCTTTCATCTCTCTATCTATCTTTCTCTAATTCTTCATCTGTCTCTTTGCACGTTCTTCTTCTTCTTCTCGTCTCTCTCTTTGCCGATCCACATCCATCTCTCTACCTGCCCTCCCGAGAGACTTCTTTCGTTCTCTCTTATCTCCCTCTTTCCTTCTCCGAGTGCATTCAGTGGAAGACGATAAGAGGAAGAAAGAGAAAAGGAGAAGTGAAGAAGAAGAAGAAAAAGAAAGGAAAAGCGGTGAATGAAAGAAGAAGAAGAAGAACACACGAAAGACTGGGTAACAAAGACAAGACAAACAAACCACACCTGCCTCCTACCTCAATTTCTC
>NW_027160545.1:4390-4536 GCF_002600585.1 Cystoisospora suis
GAGAGAGAGAGAAGGAAAGAAACCAAGAAATAGTGAGAGATGCTTTCGAGAAAGAGAGAGGAAAAGAGAGATTACCGATGATGGTTCGTAAGTAGAATGCAGAAGTGGAAAAAGGAACGGAGACATCGATCTTAACTCCATCTTTA
>NW_027160545.1:4810-11649 GCF_002600585.1 Cystoisospora suis
AAGAAGAAAGAGAGAAAAGAAAGAAAGAAAGAGGAACCTATCAGCGTCTCGCCACATTCTGCTGTCGTCTATTTTTCCTTTCTATATGAACGATCAGAATCGATCGCAATAGGCAGGCTTTTCGATACACCTCAGAGAGAGATAGACGAGAAGAGAAGAGGAGAGGTAGCAGAGAAGACTAGAATCGATGAACTTACTCGCACGTGTAGCATATCTTGTTCAACATAAAACTCCACGGAGTTGTCGGGGGTGAGAGAAATGAGCTCTCCGCTTAAGAGACTCCCCGATCGCCAGATCTTTTGTCTCGACTTTAGCTTAACTGAAAGAATGTCCGACCTGACCACATCTTCTGGATCGCCCTCTTTCACCTCCATTAAGGAACCCAATTTCTACAAAGAAAGAAAGAAAGAAACATTGCAAACAAAGAGCAAAAGAGTGGTAGAAGAGAAGAAAGAGGTGAAGAAAGAATGCCAACGACAAACGAAAAAGAAGAAGATGACGATTAGCATACATACGTACACATGCAGCCCCATCTACTACCATGTGTAGGTGTCTAACTGCAGGTTCTCATAGGAAAAGAGATATATCCATAATTACAGATAGATATGCATGTATATAGAAATGAATGTCTTTGCGATATAGCTAGGTGTTGGATTGCATGCAGACTCACGACAATGCTGAAGATAAGAAAAATGAAGAATTCGAGTAGTCAGAGGGATCATAGAAGGTATGATAGTACTACTAGTAGTAGTGATCGCTATAGTAATCGTAGTAGCCGCAATAGTCATAGTCGTCATACTAGTAGTACTAGTAGTAGAAGAGATAGTAGGCATAGTCCTAGTAGTAGGAGTCATAGTAGTAGGATTACTATGGGGAGTGTGACTGATCTTGTTTGGACTATGTAGTGAGAGGAGGAGGTGTAAGTGAGGGTGGGAAGGAGGAGGACTTACAGAGAGTTGAATATTGTTGTACAGCTTGGCAAAAGAACTGACTGTACTTATCTTCTTATGAAACTCCACCTCCTAAACAGATAAGAAGAAACAAGATAAAGAAGAAATTAGAAAGCAAACCCCGATCAAATACACCAGACATCGACTGAGAGAAAGAAAGAAATGCGACCACACATACACAGGGATCGAACGAGATTTCGAAAACGACAGATAGATTAAAGATAGATAGATAGATAGATCTAAGACATACAGATAGATAGATTCCATTCCACATATACAGGAAAGATATAAAAAAGACAGATGTAAAGATGAAGAGACACACACATACAGGGAAGAAAAGGTGAGCTATCTATCATTCCACTCTTACCATGTCTTGTTGAACATGAATCGCAAAAGATATATATTTACCTACCGATCTATGTAGAATCCATTTCTCTCCCTCGATCCTATCTATCTCTCTACATATCCATCTTTATCTACAGCTATCTCTCTCCAGCACTAGATCCCCCGAAAACGCGTAAGAAGAGAAAGTTAAACAAAAAGGAAGAGCAGAAGTAGCAGCAGCAGTAGTAGTAGTAGTGGTAGCATTTGTGTATTTTCTCTCTCTCTTTTACCCGAAAGAACATTTTGCATTGTCGTAGTTGCACTTCACTTTGGGAGTTTGAGAATCTTTCAAGAGCGACAGGATCTTCAAATGAAGGCGTCGCAGGATTTACGAACTTCGGACAAGACCACGTGAACAAGTCACAGTATGTCTCATCATTCTCCTGCTGTAATCTACACACATCCCAAAGAAAAAGAAAGAAAGAAAAAGAAAGAAAACGACAGAGATTGAAGAAGTGCATTGCTTCTCTCACTGCTAACTTCTTCTAGTCATAGCGAGGGTCTCTTTTCTTTTCCTCTCTTTCTCGTTGACTTCTTTCATCTCCATCATGACCGACGAAGAAAACTCTCAAGGCCTACACCTCACGAAATCTTCTTCCCTCCAAACAAGTATGCATATCTATCTGTAGATATCTATCTATCTATCCGTATATACATATACATGTCTATATATATATACATACCGTATCCACATGAGTGCAGCCTGCTATATCGAAAGACCCATTTCCTTTTTCTTTCTTTCTTTCTTTCTTTCTTTCTCTCGTTCTCTTTTCTTGTGTTGATCTTTCTTTCATCTCTCTGTCCCTCTCTCTGTTGATCTTCTTTTTCCTTAGTGCATCTTTTCGTGGTCTTCCAGAGACAGGAAAGACGAGAGATGGGAATGAAGCAAAGAAGGAAGAAAGTTAAACAAGAGAAAGACAAGAAAAAAACTCCTTCTCCTCAAGTTGAAGAGAAGAAAGTGAAAGAAAGAAGAAGAAAAGGAAGAGAAGACGAAAGAAAGAAAGAAAAGAAGAGAGAGATGCGTGCTGATCTATGAACTTGTGCAGGGGAAATAAAGAGAAGAGGAAAGACTGAGGAAGAAAATTCAACAAGAAAGAAAGAAAAGACAACTACATGACGGGAATAGTCAAGCATACATAAAACGAT
Organism: Cystoisospora suis; assembly: GCF_002600585.1. Taxonomy (NCBI): domain Eukaryota; phylum Apicomplexa; class Conoidasida; order Eucoccidiorida; family Sarcocystidae; genus Cystoisospora; species Cystoisospora suis. The sequence continues at coordinate 7,291 of NW_027160545.1, forward strand.
GATAGAAAGATAAATAAATAAAGAGAAAGATAGATAAGACAGGTTTAAGAAAGATAAATAGATTAAAGATGGATAGATTAAAGGTAGATAGAAAAGAGATAGAAGGATCGAGACTTTGTTTCTTACTTGTAGAATTTGTCGGAGTATTTTTCTTTGATCATTTGGTTGACACTTTCATCGAGTTTAACGTTGCATAGAGAGGAGCATAGCATGACAAGAATATACATGCGATCCACCGTCTTATTCATTGATGCTTGCTGATAGAAATGCATTGACAGATAGCTCCTCTGTCTCGAGACAAAGATCAACAGTTGACTCATCACACGGATCGCATCGTTGTATCTCCTACAGACAAAAAGAAAAAAGAAAGGGAAGAGGGTAAGACGGAAAGAACGAAAGAAGCAAAAGAATCGGGTCATTCTGTCTGGATTGAGAAAAGAAATTTGGACTGGCGACAAGAAGAGCTTCAGGAGTTATGTGGCATTCAAAGCGGGCGATTTACCAGAGATAAGACACCTATATATATATATATATAGACACACAGCTAGCTATAGCTATCTTCGATCTATCTATGTATGTATGGATCTATCTAGCTATCTACCTATCGACCATCTCATTGCCTACAGATTTCCTGACTCTATCTTTCTCGATGCACGATGCATGTATAGGGGGAGAATGTGCTGATCTTCTACAAAGCATCATGATCAACGTTTTAAAGTTTAGAAGGGTAAAACGAGGTGTATGGACACCTAAGAGCTCCTTCGACCCAGGCAAGTCATGCATGGGAATCTAGCTAGTGTATGTCTATCTCTCATCTCCATCATCTCCATCCACGTTGTAGGCTCCTCTTTCCTGACCCACTTTTCCTTTATCAAGAATCCCCCCACCTCCTCCTCCTATTACTACTAGACGACCTCCTTTTCTCTCATTTCTATCTTCTCCATCCAAACTAATCCAAGTCAATCATACAGCAAGATATCCACATCTTGACTTCATTGACATCCTCAGAGAACCCCTGAGAGAAAAGCTTCTCATCCGCCTTTCTTTCGTTCTTTCTCCCTCTTCCTTTCTTTTCTGTTCATCTTCTTTCTGTCTGTCCTTTCCTTGGCTTTGGTGCTTTTCTTTTTCTTCTTTCTTTCTTGGTTACCTCATCATCATATAGGCAAATCCAAGATGATAGAAGAGAGTCACATGCGCAGCAGGGACCTTCCAATAGAAACTTCTTGGAGACAGCTCGATATTCTCGATGCTCTTCACTCCGATAAAGTAATCTCCCATAAGCACATGCAATCTTAAGAGAAGTATCATAGCGAAATAGCCTAGCTGATACCTAATCTCTGTCTCGAACATCTTGGATCTTGTTGAATCATCTTTACTATTACTGCTACTAGAATTTCCCCCTAATGAAGAAGAGGAAGAAGATTGCTGTTGCTTTAGGAAATCTTCAATCTGGGATCGATGCACAAGCGCATGCAGAAATTCGAGGACTTGAGAAGCTTTCCATACATCGCTATCTCGATCCATTTCTTTAACAAAGGCCGTTCTCTCCACTTCATCTTCGGGAAGACGACGGGCGATTCTCTGACGCCACCGACAAGCCTCTTGAAACTGATAGACAAACTCATCCAAAATGTCCCACAGCCATTGAAGAGGCAAACGAAGAGACTTGCCGTCCTTCTCCTCACTGAACAGAAGAGAAGAGAAAGAAGAGAGAGAAGATGACGAAGAAAAAGAAGAAAGTGATGGAGAAAAGAAGAGAGAGAAAGAAAGATAGGTAGAGAGGTAGAGGAGAAGCAGAAGAGAAGAAGAAAGATGAAGATGATGATAGGAACGAAGAAAAAGAAAGAAAGAAAGAAAGAAAGAAAGAAAGAGAGATTTTGGAGTTGAAAGAGGAGACAACAGAAGACTGACTGGAGAAGATGCGGAGGAGGACAGACAAAGAAGAATAAGACGGGAAGATTTCGAGATAAAAAGAAGAGAAAAAGAGGGAGGGAGGAGGAGAGAAGAAACACATCCCTTATGAGGAGCAGGAAGAAACTCTATCATTTTAATCAGCATCGTGAAATCTCCTGTCTTCTCTATGTCTTGTCAAGATAAGAATGGAGAAACAGATAGGTGTACATACACCCCAGCATCTCTCACTCAGTAAGCAAAAAAGAAAAGCACACATTCCATCCCCCCCTTTGACTACTCAAGAGGCACAGAAAAGAACGACACGATGAAGAAGAGAAAATCTCCAGGAGAAACGATTCTTCTTACGAAAAAGAGAACGACTACCGACCTCATGCCTGTCAGAGACTGCTAACAGTCAGAATAGTAGTAGTATTCTTCTTCTTCTTGCTCTTTTTCTTATCCTCCTATCATCATTCTCATGAGATAACGGACTTAAATGAGGTTCATAGACAAACCCTCTGTCTATTCCTCGTAAGAGTAATCGTAATAGTCGTCCTAGTTATACTCTATCTTTTCTTGATCTCTCTTTAACAGATCCATCTCTCTATCTATCTCTCTATCTATATCCCTCTCTGTATCTATCTTAATCTATCTCTATGTATTGATCTATCTACATGTGACGCATGTCTTACTCAGGCCGGCATTCCACCTCTGCAAGGAAGTTAATGAGAAGGGCGTAATTCTCCCAAGCTAAGCGCCGATCTTCCCAGGTGATCTCTTGTTGACACTTGAGAAAGAGGTGTCGATAGTAAAGCTCCCGATACAGCGTAATGATTAAGCAATGATAACGATCAAACTGACGATAGAAGGTGCCAACTTCCTCTACAGAGGGCCACCTTCTCTCTGAATAGTATCGCTCAGTTAAAGCAGGAAATTCCACTTCATACAGACGACGAATCGCATCGACGTTGCGGTCGTAGACCTCGTCATACAAAGAACGGAGAAACTCCTCCACATCTGATTCGAAGCGAACCTGGAAAGCAAAGAAACAGAAGAGAAAGAAAAAAGGATGAAAGAAGAGATGAAGACACAGAGAGAAGAACGGGCAAAAGAAAGAAAGAGAGAAGAGGAAGAGAAAGCTCGTTGGGAGAAAAAGAGGTCGGTAATGCATACATAGGTGGGTGCGAAAGAGGCAGGGAGATAGAGCGATAGAGGAAGAGAAAAATCGAGACAGTGAGAGAGTGATAGATGAAGAAAGAGATGGAGAAAGAGTGGAATTTAGAGAGGAGATATGTACGAGTCATGCTATGCAGACATACATGTGTGGAAGAGAGAGAGGTGAAGATCCCAAGATAGAATGAAGTCTTATATCTGACGCATGCATTGCTACTACAGTGAAGAGAAGAAGAGAAAGAAGACTGTTCTTTCGTATCAAAATACAAATAAGAAGAGTCGTGAGAGAAAATACACCTAGACAAGTGCCTCCGTCATAATGACCCTGTGCTGTCTACTATCGATCTCGTCCTCTAGCTATCTCTCTTGTTCTCACTCGCCCTCTCTCTTAATGTAACTGAGAAGCAGAAAAGAAAAGAAGCGAAAAGAAAGAAAGAAATATCTTCTCTATTCGCTCCCCCCACGTCCACCCCCAGTCACTTGGTAAGGAGATGCCCTACGAGTCTGTTGGAGAAAGAAGAAGGAAAGACACTCGTGAAAAGAAAAGCGTAACGGGCTGTGAAAGACGAGAGATGAAAGAAGAGGAAAGCTCCAGGTAAGATGATTGAAGCAAAGACGCGGTGTTCGATAGACATAGAGACAGATAGATAGATAGATAATAGATAAAGATAGACAGGAGACAGATAGATAGATAAAGATAGACAGGAGACAGATAGATAGATAAAGATGGACAGGAGACAGATAGATAGATAGATAGAGAGACATGCAAAAGAGATTAGGAAAGGCAGCAGGAATATGTGTGATGAGTATACACGGAGGAATGAATGACACGGGAGTTTCTCTCATCTCTTCCACTCTCTTTTCTTGCGGTGGGAGATTGATCTATAGGCTTTCTCTCTCTCTCCTATATCCGGGAGTATTAACGGGAATTGAGAGACGAGCATAGAGAAGAGAGAGAGGAACTCCAGAAAAGAGAGAGTAGAGAGCGAAGACGACAGAGACAAAAACGAAGAGAGAGAGAGGGGCAGAGAGACAGAGAGGGATGGATAGAGACAGCGATGCAGTGAGAAGAAGAGAAAAGATCAAGGATAGAGAGAAGAGCAGATGAAAGATATATGCCGAGAGAGAAGAGAGCGTAGAAGAATGGAGAAGAGGACTTGTCCCATACTTTTTCTCCCATCATGCGATCTAAAGCCGCATCATCGAGACCTTCTCCTTCCGCATTTTGGCTTGAAGAATTTGCAGGTGGAGATGAAGAGGCAGAATTTTGAACTGAATGAGACGAGGAAGGAG
>NW_027160545.1:11773-11956 GCF_002600585.1 Cystoisospora suis
GAAAGAAAGAGAGAAGGCTGTAGAGTGAGGAGGGGAGAAATGAAAAGAAGAAGGAGAGACGAAGCGAAGAAACACTTTACTAAAGAAAATAACAAGAAAGACCACTGGAGGAGGAGTCGGAGGTCTTTCTCCACTTTTGTGACGCGGAAAGAAACGAAGCGAAGAAGAGGGAAGAAGAGGAGG
>NW_027160545.1:12179-12304 GCF_002600585.1 Cystoisospora suis
AAGAAGAAGAAAACTGAGAAGACTTCAATCCCGAAGGGATCAAAGAAGCAATTAACAAAGAAAAAAGGCAACAAGTATAGAGACCATACACTAGAAGAGGAAAGCTTTGCTCTTCTTCTCCAGCC
>NW_027160546.1:0-849 GCF_002600585.1 Cystoisospora suis
AAACGGGGAACGCACGGCTAGACGGTCGGAACAGACCGAGAGCTCTAGCCCGGAGTATCGGCCGAGAAGACCACCTCGGCATCACGACCGTAGCAGCGGCCGGAAGCCCGAAATAAAGAGAGAATTACCATGGTCCGGCTTTCCTAACAAGCCTACTACCCACCACAGGGACAAGGGCTACGAATCGGAGCATTTCAACCGACCGGCGCCTAAGGATCGAGCCATCCAATCTGCGGACCGCGCAGAGGAACAACCTCCCGCGGCCAGAGTGAACGTGATGCGCCCTAGGCAGGAACAGAGGCTAGACTGCGGCCAGGAACAGCAACAACAACCTCTGGAAACAAGCTACAGCGAGCTACTTGACGGCGAAGTGACGCCGAGAGTGCACATCCACTGGGAAGCTACCGTGGAGCCTCCGTTTCCAAGAAGTGACCTAGGCGAACCAGCCCAACTAGGCGGACAGGTCAACAAGGTGACGATCAAGGGAGGCCTGAGATCTCCAGGGAGAAGTTCGAAACAACGGATTAGCCCCAAGGGGCAGAGTTCGGAGTTTCCAAAGTCACACGCCACCGGAACAGCAACACCGGGAAACGTCGTGCGAAGCACGAACAACAGATCAGGCAATAGGCACGTCCTCAGAAGGAGTACGACGCGGCGGACAAGGCGAATAATCAAGGGCAAAACGAGTCAGGTACCCAAAGAACACCGTTGCACTCACGACACAGGTCACACCGGTGCCCAGGTGACGCACCGAAAACAGCAAGGGACGAGACAAACCCAGAACACGCTCAAGACGAGCCCCCAGACGAGCATTAGCCGGGTTATACCGGCAGTCTTGGAACCAGAAGA
>NW_027160547.1:0-286 GCF_002600585.1 Cystoisospora suis
CGGTAGAGAAAACCACACGCTTCCTAAGCAAAATAGGTATCAATGGAAAGCAGAATACATTTGCGATCCATTGATCCATAGTAAGCACGAAAGGAATAGAGAAACACACACAGGAACGACACCCCGGACCCGGGAGGCCGCGGCGGCTCACGGCGACCAGCTCACTCGCCGGTGAATCGAGCCGGGAAAAACACGGATTCCACCCGATCCCGGGCAAGGAACCGTGCAAAATAGAGAGGAAATGCACATTAATGCACCTAGGAAACCCCACAGTCTGCGTCCGACG
>NW_027160548.1:0-1611 GCF_002600585.1 Cystoisospora suis
GGAATGATCGTGTGCCTAGAGAAGTGAAGTAGAAGTAGAAGAAGTTGCTGTACATACCCCACCACGACCGCACACTCATACAGACACCGCATGCATGCGCATCAAATAAATAGATGGACAGATTGGAGATAGGTTAAAGATAGATAATGCAAAATAGAGACAGATAGATAGAAGAGAGATGGAAAGAGACACATGGAAAGAGCGAAGTGAATGCTGCGTGGGGCATTTAAAGTCTCCGTAGGCCCCATGCGCGGAGGTTCCCCACCACCCCTTTCAAACAAATGACCCACCAACACACACACTTGAAATACATACTATACATGAACATATATCTATATATATATATATGATATATATATATATATATATATGTGTATATGTAGCCATCATACACATCGACAATCGGCATGTCCAGAGAGAGAGAGAGAGAGATGTCTACACGCACACACAAATATCTAGAGATAAATATTCATCAGGAGATGAAGAAAAGAAGAACGACAAGAGATCTTCTTCCTCAAGCTACCCAAAACGGTCTTTCTTCTTTCTCTCACTACTACTTACACTCGCGCGAAAGCTTTCTCCTCTACACCGACTATCCCACACAGACACATACATACACATACACATACATGTATAAAGATATATATACATGTATACTGATATATAGCTATATCTATGTATGTATATCTACTACAGGGGACGAAGTGAGAGCAGGAATGAAGAAGAGAAGAATTCGTGGTCGAGATAGATGTAGGAGAAGGAAAGAGTTCGTAGTGTGTGGGGTGTCTATACACACCTATAGCATAGACATGGGAGTTGCTTGTCATTCCGTCTGGATCGCATATGATCTTCCCCGAGGAATCTCGCGTCTTCACACCTGCCGCCTCTAAATCTATCAAAGAAAGACAAGAAACAAAAGAAGAAGACTACTAGGAATGGAAAAGAAAGAAATAGAAAAGAAAGTCAAAGATGATAGAGAGGATTTTCTCTCCCTCGCGTCGGCATGCCTATCACTACTACTGCTACTACCAGCAATAGTAATACAAACCCCATCTCTCTCTCTCTCTCTCTATTTCCCTCTCTCTCTCTCTATTTCTCTATTTCTCTCTCTCTATTTCTCTATTTCTCTCTCTCTTTCTCTCCAAATAGACACGTGCACATAGGTATATGAAAGCAGATCTATATCATCATGAAGACATGCATGCACACATATAGACAGACAATGTCTTATGTGTATGTCGACCTCCTTCACAGCAAGATCTCCAATTAGATTCTTCTAGAGAAAGAAAGAACTTCAGACTCACCCGCCCCAGACGCAACACTTCCCCCAAGAGCACTACCAACACTACTAATGTCTCGGCTATCCAATCTACGTCACGATCTAGATAGATAGATAGATTAAGGATAGATAGATAGATTAAGGATAGATAGATAGATTAAGGATAGATAGATAGATAGATTAAGGATAGATAGATAGATAGATTAAGGATAGATAGATAGATAGATTAAGGATAGATAGATAGATTAAGGATAGATAGATAGATAAAGGATAGATAGATAGATAAAGGATAGATAGATTAAGGATAGATAGATAGATTAAGGATAGATAGA
>NW_027160549.1:0-3192 GCF_002600585.1 Cystoisospora suis
GAAGGGGAAGACAAAGAGAGAGTCGTGTTAGGCAGAGTGAAGAAAGAAGAGTAAGAATAGGAAGAGAAGAAAAAAGACTTACAAGCTTGCTTAGTCTATCGTTTTGCATTTCTCCTAAGAGGTAAGCTCTCTCCCCACAAGGAGGCGTCGGCTCGCTACCTTGACCTCTACTTCTCTCATTCTCTTTATCCTTTTCTTCTTCTCCATCTTTCTTCTCTCTTTCTTTCTTTTTGTCTTGTCCTTCTTCTTCTTCTGGAAATAAACCTGAACTGAAAGAAGAAGAAGAGCTTCGCTTCTTCTCTCCCAGTGAAGACGACACGTCAATGAAAGGCTCCTTTCTCTCTTTCTTACCTTTATCTTCTTCTTCTCCTCTTTCTGGTGTCTCCTCTCCTGTTTGGAAGTCTTGTTCTCTTTCTAGGCGTCTCTTTATTGAGGGAGAAGAAGAAGAATATAAAACTTCGGAAGACACAAGAAATCTCTTTCTTCTTCTCGCATGCAGAGAAGGATCTCTTGGTATAGAGCTCTTTCTCTTCTCTCGATGCTGAGGGGACGGAGACAGAGAAGAGAGATTCCTAGAGCTCTCGGATTTACCAGGGGCCACTGAAGAAAGATGATAAGGAAGACGAGACAACGACGGCTCTCTTTTTCTCTTCACTCTTTCATCTTCTTCTTCTTCTCTTTCTTCTTCTTCTGTTGCAGGTGGTTTGAGCTTTTCTTGGGAGCGGAGAGCGCATTGAAGAGCTTTTTCGTTCTTGTAGAAGATGAAAGGAAAGGTAAAGATACGGGGCTAAGGAGACAGAACACAAGAGAGAAAAAAGAAAAAGACGGAAGGAGAAAGGAATGAATGAAGAGCGAAAGACGAGAGAAAGAGATCGAAACGAAAGAATGAAAGAAAGGAAGAAGGAATGACGAGAGAAGGAGAGAGAGAGAGAAAGAAAGAAGAAAGATAAGTTTTCTTTGTACGTGTAGGGAGTGCGGGAATTCTTAAGACACGAGACAGACAGAGAGAGAGAAAAGGAGAAGGAGACAGGCCTCTCAACATATCCTGCCAGTGAAAAAGAAAAGATATCTAGCGTTCTTTCTTTCTCTTTTGCTTATTCATATGGATTCTCTAAGACGACACGGACGATAAATGTTTATATCCTTCCTCCACCTCCGTTCACGATCTACGAGGAGGCGCCGTTCTACCCAACTTCTTCACGTTCCCTCTAGTGTACACGTATAGACATATATATATATATATATATATGTATGCTACATGGTATATGCGCATGCATATCTGTGAGAAAGGCGATCAAAGACCACTAGATAGCCAGCTAGCTAGCTAGCTACAGATATCGCTGTGTGTCTACATATCTTTCTAGCGTTGTGGTAGCTTAAGAGATAGATCGTACATCCTCTGGACGTCTCATAGGTGAATCGGGGGTATCCTGCATAGCAACTAACAGAGCCTCGAGTTTTCCTTTCTTCTTTTTCTTCTTCTTTCCTTCGTTTGCTCTTCTACTTCCATAAGAGGAAAAAGAATTAATAGACTCTTCCTCTTCTTCTTCTATTCTTTTCTGATCTCTCTCTTCTCTCTCAGTCGAAGATGAGAATACTGGCCCTCCTCCAAAGAACCGGCTCCACAGTGAAGAAGACGACGAAGAGATGCCTTGCTTCATTTGTAGCTCTTCCCCTCTTTCTTCCATCTCTTCTTCTCCTCCTCCTTCTTGTATATCTTCGTGTTCATAGGCTTTTTCTTCATCTTCTTCTTGGAGCCGTCGTGTGAAGTGGTCCCTTTTCTCCTTGGTAAACGTGGAGAGATTCTTTCTAGGGTCTTTCGCTTCCTCTAGGACACCTTGATCTTGCTGTAGAATCCACACTCTCTCATCCCAGTAGCCTTCCACAACAGATAGCTCCTCTTCTTCACTAGATATCTCTTCTTCTTCTTCTCTTGGAGATAGAAGCGCTCTTGGTTGTTCGGAGGTGTTCTCTCCTCTTCCTTCTCTCTGAGAGAAGACCTGAACTGCGGGAGGAAGAGAAGAAGAAGAGAGGGTAGGATCAGAAGAAGAAGAAGAAGAAGGTGTTGTAATAGAGGAAAGTCTTCTTTCTTTCTCTTTTCCTTCGCTTCTCTCTTTCTTCTGTGATTGACCTTCTTCTTCTTCTTTGTATGAGGGGAGGAGATTAAGATCCACATCCGCCATTGATGCCTGCACTGTGCTATACACTTGGATCAGTAGCACTCTCTCTTCTTCCTCTTCTTCTTCTCTCTCGTTCTTCTCTTCTAGATCAATTCCAGATGGAGAAAAATATCTATCCTTTTCTCTCTTGAAATAGCTCAGCTCAGAGATGTACCCTAGGCACACACGCATCAGAGAAGTAGGTGAAGAAGAAGAGGAAGAAAAAGAAAATGAAGAAGAAGGAAAGAAAAACGAAGAGAGAAAGTGAGAGAGAAGGGAAGAAGAAAGCAGTGTGGTAAAGGGAGACATAGGTAGGCTATATCGGACACTCATAAAGAGTCTACGTATCCTTTCATTCTCCATTCTCCGCAGGAGTTCCATGCATACATATCATTCGAACATATATAGAGACACACATATACACATGTATACATAGACATGTATACCTACACGCCAGTCTACATGTATATATATGTACATATATATACATGTTTACATGTATATGAGCCCGTAGGCGACATCTAGGGTGGACGTGTCAATCTCCACGAGCTTTCTCATTAGACTGCAAAGATAAAGACATCCGCATGCATATCCATACCCACATATACACATATGTAGACAGTTGGATGTATCTACACATCCACATCAACACAGTACGACTATACATGCAGATGTCAACACTTTCTGTCTCGACTTGCAGGAGAGAAGACTGAAGAAGACTGTGAAGAAAAGGTAGGGAAGAGCTGACGCTTGAAAGACCTCATGCATGACCTATGCCATCTCTTTCTGTTTTGCATCTTGTAAGAGTTGGAGCGAGGCATTCTAGATCTATTTCTATCTTTCCCGCTAGCTCTCTCTCTCCATATACCTCTGTATGTAGGCTCAAGCACTTTTCTATTAGGTGCTGTATACGCTATACCCATACACAAGCATACATGTACATTTATGCTATATACATATATAGATGTATCGGCTACCAGCCATAGCGTTAGCTATATATCTCCTTTTCTCTTTTCTGCTTTTCTCTTGTCTG
>NW_027160550.1:0-2830 GCF_002600585.1 Cystoisospora suis
AGTCACTGACCGACGCCAACCCTACAGGGCGGTCTCACACCGGCCGTGGAAATCGAAGGAAATCATGGAACCAGGGGAACAGTTGCAACGGAAAACGTAAAAACTCTCTTCTTCTCCTGAAAAGAGCCCACAAAGTTCTCCAAACTCTTCTTCTCCTCGGAGACAACTCCATGAACCGTTCGGTTCGCATGCGGTCCGCTGCCCGTAGGCCGCGCACCGGCGGCAGTCCCCAGCCGCCGCTCCTATCTTTTTACTTCCTCTCCCTTTTTCTTTTTTCTTTTCTGACTGTGCTTCAAATCAGAAAAGGGGAAGAACTACATATATAACTTAAGAAAAGATCCCCGGAAAAAAAAAAAACCCGGCTCCACCAACCGCCGCGGGTCCGCTGCCCCGGAGGCCGCGCAGCGGTGACAGTCTTCAGCCGCTGCTCCGATCTTTTTATTTCCTCTTCCTTTTTCTTTTCCCTTTTTCTAATTGTGTTCTAAATCGTAAAAAAGGAAGAAATACATATATAACGCAAGAAAAGATTCGGGGGAAAAAAGTTTCCCCGGCCCTGCCAAGCCCCGCGTGTTCCCTGCGGCCGGGCGACCCGGCGCTCCGTAGGCACAGTCATTCCCCGTCCCTACGCAGCACACCGGTACAATAGCATAAAGGAAGCTCAGTTTACCTAGCACACGTATCACCAAAGTACAACAGTTAGATAACACAGTAACGTCACCTTACGTAGCACATTCCTGGCCACCACTGCTAAGCCACCTGGTCGTGTAAGAAAGCACTGAGAAACAGCGGGCTGTCATAGAGTGTCATATGATACGTGGGCATGCCCGTTCGCGGCACTCCAGAGGCATGACTTTGGATGAGACAGTGGTTGAAGGCATTTGTTGTGGGCAAGTGGCGAGGTGGGGTACCCGGAAGGTGCGTATTAGCGGGGCTGCGGGCTTGAATGGAAACCGTGACGGGAAGGTGTTTTTGTCGCATATATTCAGATCGTTTTTTTTACTACGGAAACGATGTACCACTGAAGTGAGGAAAGGAACAAGGGGACGGCGCGAGCCGGACACGGCGACTGCGGCGGGTGAGTAAACCCCCCGGGCGAGACCAGCGGATTGCTCGCGGTTCGGGTCCGGTAGAGACTTCGCTGACTTTCACTTCGGCATGTAGTCTAGATTGTTGCGGATTCCGTTCTGCTCTCGCCTCCATTCGTGCTCATCTGTGCGACTATTCATGTGGTCGTGGCGAGAAGACGCAATCAGTTGCTAACCGTTGATTTGGTAGGACTGTGTATCAGATGGTTTCCCATGACTGTCTCGACAGCACTAATCAAGACCGGCCTCCGTCGCAGACACAGGGCTCTTGTCCGCTTCTCCAGTCTTGTGACACGGCTCCCGAGCGGCGGCAGCTCTGTATCCCCGTGTTCTCGATGTAACCGACAGGCTGTTCTCAAGCGCAGCCGCTCGGGGTGGTGGTTTGTCGTGTGTCCTAGTGGGGGCCGCGGAGAAACCTGAGGATGCGCACTCTATTGTAGACCATTGGCGAGACGCGAGGAACACGGCGCGTACGGCGGGAGAGGACGTAGGGTTTGACGTTCTGTGTTCTCGACCGGAAAGCTTCTGGACGTGACGGAAGAAGGGAAGCAATGTGAGCCCATTTGGGCATGCTCTGGCCGCTTCGCCTCACGGCTTGCGTGCACGTGTGCGCGCCCTCTGGTGAACTGTAGACTGACTGGTGGCCCACGTACCGGATTACCAGGGAAAGGTTTAAGAGTAAAAAGGCTTGTCGTAAGTGTAACTGCTTATGCAAGAAGGGAAAGTCGTGGTCTTGTGAGCTGGCCACACACTGCACGCGGGGACTCTTAGAGGCCGCACTGGCTGACTATGCTGGGGCGGTGCTACCAGTGTCTGATTGTGTCTGCAGACGGCCCTATTCGTAAGAAACATGACGGACCCTGCGGAGTCGCAGTTGCTCCGCCGCTGGTGCCTGCGCCGACGCGGTTCTGGCCGACGAAGTCTGGACAGCGCTCGAGGGCATGCCGCTTCAGCCAAAGCAGTATCCCGCGTCCCGAACTGTGTGACCTCTGGAACTCTAGAATCCACGCCTAGAGAATGTCACTCCCCAGCACCGGAGAGAGGCCCGGCCGAGGTTCAGATGGACACTTCTTGATGGCTATGGCACATACTGCGTCGCGGTGGTGGCGCTCGGTGGCACTCCTGCGTTGGTAGGGAAGGTACGGGCAAAGGAAGCGAAGCAGTGACACGGGTGCTTGCCTTAGCGTTAGCTGCGGGATGCCCACTGGAGTACGCTTTTTACCGGTACCTCCTTGCTTTGTACGCACGCGGTGTAGCCAGCCCCCCGTAGCTGCCTAGTATTGGCTTGCTGGTAGCGACTATCGGACCCGGACTGCCATTAGTTGAGCGGTACGGGGCCAGTAGACTTGTTTCTCATGTTTGATGTTAAAGGTCTCCTCCTTACCAAGCATAACTGGCTACAAAAAGGTGGTTGCCATTCGGCACTTAGCTGCGGCTAGCAGCAGGGATAGCCCGGGGACGAGACAACAGGGCACCTGCGATTGGAAGTTGAGCCATTTCTGCCTTTCTATAGTTACGGTACCACACGACGGCCCCAGGTCCGCCATAGGTGGCTAACTGCAGGTCTCACAAGTGACCAGTGACGCTGGCATGAATTTCAAGCATCGTCGTGCAGTCAGGGCGTAAACTGCAGTGTGGTTCATAAGTGATTCGTGTAAGCCGTGTATGCTAACTGCAAGTGTTCACCAGTGACGCGTGACAGCTACACTTCCGAATGAGGGGGGAAGAGGTGTCACAAGTGATCG
>NW_027160551.1:0-389 GCF_002600585.1 Cystoisospora suis
TTGGGCTTGGCCCGGCTGTGTACGCTTGCCTTGGCTTTGTATGCCTTACGATCGCCATTCTGCTAAAAATAGGCCACTATTTAGTGGCGATTGAAGCAGGATTGCAAAATCCTGACAATTAGAAAGGCTAGTCTGCGCAAAGATAGCACAGAAAGGCAGGAAAAGGCCAGGAATTCTCACGCAGGAAATTTTCCCGCCTTAAAAGCAGCATGCGCAGGGCGCCGCAAGACAACGGGCGCCGCACGCAGAAAGCAGAAGGCAGCACGGCAGGGCAAAACACAGGCTTTCCACACAATTTAAATATCATTAGGCAGCAAAAGTCATTTCCTAACCGGTCATCTACAGCAAACACGAAAAGAAATAAGAAACAGGCATGGGAACGACGTCAG
>NW_027160552.1:0-132 GCF_002600585.1 Cystoisospora suis
CAAATGCACAAGAATCAATTAGACGCTACTTTAGAGGTATCAAGCGCCAGCAGCGCGGGTCCCAGCGCAACCACCGACCACTTTAGATTTTACCACCCACTTTTCGAAGGGGGTAGGGGGTGTCAGTCCCTG
>NW_027160552.1:613-798 GCF_002600585.1 Cystoisospora suis
AGTCGATATTTTTCTTATGTTTGGAAAAACTAAGAGGTGTTGACTCGGGGAGACGGAGTCAATGTCTTTCTTATGTTTATGGAGAAACTAAGAAGAGTTGGCTCGGTGAAAAGGAGTCAATATTGTTCTTAAGTTTGTGGAACTAAGAAGTGTTGGCTCAGTGTGGTGTGAGGCGGTGTTGCTAC
>NW_027160552.1:1138-1296 GCF_002600585.1 Cystoisospora suis
AACATCCCCAACGCATTATCACAGAGAACTAAAGCGGGTTGGCGGGTTTGCGTACCAGAGGGTGACCTTCTTTAAAATGTGCTGGAACAGTTTCATCACCGTGTTTCAGCGGAACATCAGGGGATTGGTGAAACACGTATCGCGGTTCGTAGTTTGTT
>NW_027160552.1:1369-2129 GCF_002600585.1 Cystoisospora suis
CGGAGTGGCGGCCTATTGCAACCACTTCCGGGGCCTTTTTTCCATGGGAGGAGATTAGTTTAGACTTGATCGTGGGCTTACCTACTACGGAGGAGGGTTTTGATGCAATTGTGACTATTGTGTGTCGGTTCACTAAGATGGCTCTTTTTGTGCCTACTAGCCAGACCGCTACGCCTGAGGACGCATTACTATCAAATATGTTGTACGGTCGCGTGGACTTCCTAAGGGTATTGTTAGTCTTCGGGACACTAGATTTACGGGTGACTTGTAAAGGGGGTTGTGTAAACAACTGAATACCAAGCAACGGATGTCTGCTGCGTATCATCCGCAGGCTGACGGTCAGTCTGAGCGGACTAATCAGACCATTCAGCAAATGTCGCGGTGTGCCTTGAGAGGGGGGATGATAAGAGATGGACGAAAGTGTTACCTTCGCTTAAATTTGCGTATAATAGCACTCAACATTCGAGCTCGAAACATGCTCCATTTGAGTATACCCAACCCTGGGTTCGTTCCGCCAAAGCCTGTTTGCCAGCAGCTTCAGCTTTCGACCTGACGGCGACGGATCTTCTACCCTTGCAAGCTAAGACCAAGCTCGGCATGGTCAGGTGCGCACGTCTCCGAGCTCAAGAGTACCAGAAGAAGTACGCCGACCTTAAGCGGCGGCCAGCGGATTCTAAAGATTGCCGAAGAGTATTTTCAATGTCAACGAATTTACCTATTCCGGAGACGTCGAAGGCTTTGAGACCTCGTTTTGTGGGAC
>NW_027160552.1:2180-2319 GCF_002600585.1 Cystoisospora suis
TGGACTTACCTGTTTCGTGGCTTATGCATCTTGTGTTTCGTGTGTCTCTTCTGTTGCCGGTGGAAGAAAGTCCGCCTCCCCTTCAAAGATCGTCGATGATTCAGGAGCCTGTAGGTGAGAACGAGTGCTTAGTAGAAGC
>NW_027160552.1:2619-3376 GCF_002600585.1 Cystoisospora suis
AGGGCCGACGACTTAGCGGCTCGTGCGCTCCAGCTTAGGAAACTTAGTCGTCGTAGTATAATGGAGTAATTAGTAGAAAACTTAAGGCGAGAGCGCACGCGCGAACGTCTTGAGTGCACCAGCGTAGCGAACTTAGATCAGCGAACGCTCCGTCTCGCCGGGCAACTCCAACCCTACCCGGGCGAGCTGCAGGGAGAACCGGGCGGGGGCGGCCCGCCAGTTCACATTCTTCTGTAATTAGAGGTACCTCGTTTTTAGAAAAGACTGGAGAATGGTTTCTAAGTCGATGGTGATGTGTGAACTGAGTGGGTTGTCATTTTGCTGTGCGGAACTTAACTCGGTTCACCTTTTTATTATTTCGATTGTGGAAGATCGTTTATCTCGGTTGATGAAGTGCACCTATTTAGCCAACACCAGTAGAGTATTGTGGGGAGCAGCCCTGATTGAAATAATAGAAGTTTTTGGTCTCTGATAGTTTGAGTAAATTACGTTAGTGCCTGCAGCGGGTTCTTCTTCTCAGGCAGTGTGACTCACTTGACGGGAAGTTAACTGTCGCACCGTCGAGACCCAAGGCGACTCCCTGGGTAGAGGTTTGTNNCTACGTTTTAATGTTGGCCGGGAAATAGGGAAAGCTTTTCTTTCTGTGGGTTTTAGTTCTCCGTTCATTTTCTTTTAGTTTCTTTGTAAGGAAAGCCGTCGCTTCCAACTTTGGAGAGCGCCCCTTTCTCCTTCGCCAACCTACCAAGGGCGTCAGCTT
>NW_027160552.1:3647-4065 GCF_002600585.1 Cystoisospora suis
TGGGAGTCGCGTAGGGTCTCGGCGGTGCGGCAGTTGACTTCCCGTCAACTGAGTCACACTGCCTGAGGAGAATAACCTGCTGCACACACTAACTTAATTTTTCCTTAACTACTCATGATCAAAAAATTCTATTCCTCTAATTATTAGGGGCTGTTCCTCAAAATGTCCTACGATCACTGACAGAATAAATGCAACTCGATTGCCCCCGCCCGCAATCGAGGGACTCGATCTTCCACACTCGAGATAATTAAAGGAAATGAGTTGAGTTAGGTTCGCACATCGAAACAACAATCGAGTTAAGTTCGCACACCAACATCGACTTAATGAATCACTCCAAGTACGATTCAAGTTCTCTTCACGAGGTGTGTACCGAGAAAACAACTCGGACATAACTCAACTCGCGGAACGTCTCCGCCCG
>NW_027160552.1:4294-4592 GCF_002600585.1 Cystoisospora suis
TAGCCCGTGTGCGGGCCCAAAGCCCAAAGTGACCAGTGACGGTCGTGACCGAGGATGGTCCAGTGAGATAACGGTAATGCAATCAAGGGAGAAGGAGAGGGGCACCCTCCAGGGGCGACCAATGGTCCTCCCGAGAGGAACAAGAAACGGGGGAGTTGAAGTTTTTCTTCAATTCTTAAGGGAGTTGAAGTTTTTCTTCAATTCTTAAGAGACAGTTGAAGTTTTTCTTCAATTCTCAAGAGACAGTTGAAGTGTTTCTTCAATTCTTAGGAGACAGTGGGAGTTTTTCTTCAATTCT
>NW_027160553.1:0-265 GCF_002600585.1 Cystoisospora suis
CTCTTTTTCTTCTTTTCTCTTTCCTTTCATGTGCTAGGAGTGCACGTCTAGACACGAGTATACACCCCTGGGTCCTCCCCAGCCCGTGACGCCATGTCTAGACACGCCTACTAGCTACACGCCCTTGTCTCAGAACGTCAGTGGGATTACTCAACTAGCTCTGGCCACCTGATACAGTCTCCAACATTCCATGGAGTTCTTTCGTCGATACACCAAAAATATATAGATAGATAGATAGATATCTATGTATCTATCTATCTAATTA
>NW_027160554.1:0-293 GCF_002600585.1 Cystoisospora suis
GTTGGGGTTTCCTCCGTGCTGTCCACTTTAAACTTCGCCCGTCTCCTCTCCTTCGCTCTGAAGGCTTTCTGTCTCTCTTTCTTCCGATCCGGATCGCCTCTTTCCCACGTGGCCTGCCTGCCGGCGTTCTCCACGAGTTGTAAGTTAGAGGTTGGGCCCGGGGCTAAGTCGTTAAGCTTAGCTGTCCATTCCTCTGCTGTGGTCTGCACACTCCCTGAGGGATGTGTGGCTTGACCGAATTCGCCTGTGGCGCTATTCCACGTCAATCCTGCGTGCTTCCAGAAGTCTAGGCC
>NW_027160555.1:0-204 GCF_002600585.1 Cystoisospora suis
ACACCAAGAATCATTACAAGCGGGGAGGCCGACGAACCCAAACCCAGCCCCAAAATGGGCTCCAAACGCACCCTGTACCTGCAACCTGCGGATTTTGGTGGCCTTTTTCCATATTGCGGGGCTTAATCCTTTGCTGTTTTGCGGAGAAATCGGCCTGCTAAGGCCTGCAACCTGAGAAGACACCGGCCTTGGTCCTGCTCCGAC
>NW_027160556.1:0-196 GCF_002600585.1 Cystoisospora suis
TCAGTGCATTCCGTATTCAAGGTTCCAGACGGGTTGCTGTCCCGCCCGTTTTGGTGACGCCGGCTCTCCGCGCTTGCATAGTCCGGATAAGTTCCCAGGGTGCGAAACGAAGTCACTAAATACCGAGGTGTCCAACCTATCCCCGTCTCATCGACACGTGTTTCTGACCCGTTGTGTTTTAAATAGAAAATCAAGT
>NW_027160556.1:811-2746 GCF_002600585.1 Cystoisospora suis
TTTATCCCTATAATTTTAATTTTGCCCTCTCCGCGCGCGTGTCCCCGCAGGGATGCAGTGGCCTCGGCGTGGAAGTGGCAGTTTGGAAATCCTGACGGCTACAATACCCCTGTCGAAAAATGACCCTTCTCCGCCAAAGCCTGGTGCTTTTCTTGGTATTCTGTTGGTGTCTTGGCTTCCACGTTTTTTTCGGACGTGCTGTTCTGTTGGCAGTGTCTACGCTTGTCGCAGTGTTCAGGTGTGCTTTTTCCAAGACTGCTCGGCTAGCAAAAAATATCCTTCTTGGGTGAGCATTCGTGTGGTGTGTGTACCTGGTGCCTCCCCCTGAGAGAAGCCTCGTGAATTGCAAGTGCATCCCGTTTCAGCTACCTGAGAAATGGTGCAAACGGGAAGGGCTCTGGACCACTCCAATTGTCAGGCAGTTCTGCCGAACATTCTGCGGCTCCTTCTTCTGCTGCCACAGATTTGGGTGCCACGTCGAGGCGTCGGGATTAGATCTGCTCGAGGTCGTATGCATGACGTACAGTCTGAGTAGCCGTAAAATGCTACTGGAAAAACTCGGACGAACAGATGTCGCGTATTCGCGAAGGCATGGCAGGTATCACTGTTCGTGAGTGAGACGCGCTCAAGTCGGCTTCCCACCGGTCGCTCGCGACACGGCACTCAGTAGGCAATGCGGCACTCACTAGCGCATAAAGGGGGGCGCAGAATCTCATCGAGGGCGTTACACTCCGCCCGGTGTGAAGGGGTGCGTCCCCGCCAGTGGAAACACGCGTGGGCAGCTCCCTTTCCTCGGATGTTAGCTCATCCCTCGGTGTGACGGGGTTTCCGGGGTTCCCCCAGCTCGGCGTCTTTCCACTCAACTGGGAACTGGGCGTTCGGTTGCCCCGTCGCGCCTCTTCCGCTGCCGTGTCCCGAGAATTGCTTCGACCGCGCTAGGGGCTCACGTCGGCCTCCCCCCGTAGCCAGGTCGGACAGCATGGGCGGTGCTGCCGCCGATCGGGCCGACTGGAGGCAGCCTTGCCGACAGAGGGTGGCGCGGTCGCGTACCGCGCGGACACTTCACACTTTCGCAGAAACACGACATTTGCCCTACGATGAAGTCACATCCACGACGGAAAGTTCGCGACATACGCCTGGTCGTTAATGCGTTTTGGGAGAGCAAAGGGGCCGTGCCAGCCCGAAGACAGCTTCCTCCCCTCCAGACTACGGCCTCTCAGAAGGCGCCACGAGACCATGACGAGATCACGTGCTTGCAGTATGTCACAAGTGACCAAACTCACAAGCACGATCACTTGTGACGCTTCCCTGGTTGACATTGTCTATTTTAATTGTATGTGCTCATTTTCGATGTATGAGTACGTATGTATGGATGAATTAATACATAGGGACTGTTTACAGTATAGCTCTCATGAGATCAGGAAGTTCGCGAGAGGGGAAGGTCCTTGAAAGGCAGGAGTGAGGTACTGAGGCCACTATCATGCGGCCCCTCTGTTGTTACCCTGCAGGGAGGGGCATGACGCTACACGCGGAGATTCCTGTTTCAGTGTTTGAATACAAATAACATTGCAGGTTTTGACAAGTTTAGTAAGACTTTACTGAAAAGGATAGCAGAAATATTGCGGAACTGCGTTACACTCCAACAGTACTAGTGTAGTTGTTGAGGCCAGTGGCTATAGACCAGGGGTCTCGCGTTCGATTCCGGGGGATGACGGATGACGCGAGCAGATGACGGATGACGCGGGAGAGATGATTCTAGATGATGGATGACGCCGGAAGCGACGGCTGACTGCAAACCGTGCTGGACAGCTACCCGGTCTCGGCCGGAGATGACGGATGACGCCCGGGCCGCCCCGGCCGGCGTAAGACTAGGGCGGACCGGGGAAAGAAGAGAAGAGGAGGGAAAGGGTTCTTGTAACGGCTGCGTTGTGACTC
>NW_027160556.1:3206-3384 GCF_002600585.1 Cystoisospora suis
AGCACTGCTCTTTTATCAGAGCACTGAGGTGACTACTCCGCAGAATGAGCAAGCGAGAAACTTGAACGAGTTCTTTGCAATTCTTCGACAACGCTTTATATCGTATAAGTCACGGTGGGACGTACTACATGAATTGACGCAGTTGAAAATGACGTCAGGACAGCCGCGGCAGTACATC
>NW_027160557.1:0-8490 GCF_002600585.1 Cystoisospora suis
AGCTATAGACATTTCTGTCTTATTGTGGGTTTGAACGTGGGGGTGTGTCTTGTCTTTCTCTTGATTTCTGTGGGCTCTTCATTCACTCATGTCTGCAGGACTTTAGTAACGGATCTCTTTGGAGAAGAAGCTTTAGACGATGATCTGTCTTCACGAGGAGCTGACGAGGCCTCTTCAACTACCCGTTCTCCAACAGTGGCTGTCCTACCTTCATCATGTCAACTACAGCCGTCACCCTCTCGCCCCACTATTACCCAAGGTATATCTCCTCAGTCACCTCTCACTTTGAAAGATACTTCTTCTTCTACTTCTCCTCTGGCAGGTTCCACCTCAGAGCCCCGTAAAGAAGAGACTTCTTCTCCTCTTCTTCCTAGCTCGACGTCAGTAGAGACAGGGCCTGTCCCAGGGGGGGGAGGCAGCGATGAGGGCGTGGTTGCAGACACATCGGTAGCTGAGGGCGTCTTGGTAGCTCCAGGCACAAGTACTTCTCTCCCTCCGCCTGATATATCTAGAGAAAAGACAGATGCTTTAGAGAAGAGAACAGCAGCAGAAGAAGAAGATGACGATGAAGATCAGCTAATCATTTCCACGCACTGGAAAGGAAAAGACCATAGCGGAAAGCAGAGGAGAATGTCTTCGATACCTTCTCATCAATCTCAAGTAGAGGAGGGGGGAGGCCCCCCTGAACCTGTTCAGGATCAGGAAATACAGACTTCTTCTCTTCAGCCTTCTGGAGAGACTCGTCCGAAGAGGGCGGTAGACGTGGAGACAGAAGTGGGAGGGGGAGGAGCGAGAGCTGCTGGGATGCCTGGAGCCCCGCAAGAATCGGTTGGCTCAAGTGAGGAAAGTAAACGAGATGTGGTCGTGAGCCCAGCTGACAAAGTGCATGCGGCAGAACAGAAAGTAGACATCGTAAGTGGGGGTGAAGGTGTGTCTGATAGAGGGGATCATCTAGCCGGGGGACATGCGGTCGGTGTAGACATGGCGTCATCCCCGCTATCTGCTGTGGGAGGTGAGGTGTCTACTGGGTCAGCATCAGGTGCATTATTAGATGGACGGAGTGGTAAGGGAGAGAAAGAGAAGAAGGAGAAGAAAGAAAAGAAAGAGAAGAAAGAAAAGAAAGAGAAGAAGGAAAAGAAAGAAAAGAAGGAAAAGAAAGAAAAGAAAGAAAAGAAAGCTAAAGAGCATTCACGTGAACGAAGGAGAAGCAGTACAGGGGGTGGTTCCCATGGGCCTCCTACTGATTCTCTGGATGACGTCCATGCCTTAGGAAAACTTCCTTCTCTTAATTCCTCATTATCTCTTCCTTCTTCTTCTTCTATACCTCGTTCTTCTTTTCCTCACCCTTCTTCTTCTTCTGTTTCCCCCAATATATCTGTAGCGCCCGGCCCTCTTCCTTCTACTACGTCTTTTCCTACTTCACCTCAACAACCTCCGGGTGTACGTACACCGTTTCCTCCGAATCTTCAATCTTTTCCAACAGGTTTTCCGACTCCTTCTTCTTCTGCTTCTTCTTCTTCCTCCTCTTCTTCTGCCTATTCATCTCATTCTTTTCCTCCTCTCCCTTCTGCCTTTTCTTCAAGTGTTCTTCCCACCACTGGAGCTTCTGCATCTCTTCCTTCTCTCACCGATGCAAGTCGATCTTTTCATTCTCCATCTGTCGCAGCTACTCCTATTCTGCCTCGTGGACAACTTCACCCAGAACAACCCGAGCTAAAGGAAGAAGGCCAAGGGAGTTTGATCATTGTGTCTTCATCTTCCTCCGAAGGAGAAAGCGAAGGGAAAGCAAAGACGGGGGGTCTACCACAGTCGTCTCAACAGGGGGGATCAGGCCCCTCATCTTTCATCTCTGTCGCTCCTCCTCCATCTACTGTCTCACCTGCTGCTGGTAATACACCTTTTCCTACCGTTCCTGTCGATTACAAACAACTGCATGCGCGTGTTCAAGAGGAAGCGGCATCGGTTCTTTGCTCTCCTTTTCTCGAAAGTCCCTCACCTTACCGTCTTCTTCCTTCTTCTCATGAGACAGGTGTAGGAGAAGGACAGGAAATAGGAGGAGGAGCCCCCGCCGCCGCCTCCTCTCATGTCAAAAGTTCAGGTGTCAGCGCACCTCCTCAGCTGCCGGATCAGCAGGGGGGTGGGCTCGTCTCATCTACAGGCGCGAAGCACCTTCAAATAGCGGGAAAGCTTGTAAGAGCAGGAGAAGAAGAAGAACAACAGCAGCAAGAGGCCAAGAGGAAAGAAGAAATGATGAGAAGAGAGGCCAGGAGAAGGAGAAGAATCAAGGATGAAGGAGAGCCTGTCTATCTTATTAGCTGGGCCGTCAATAGGGAAGGGGGTCGTGGAAGAAGTAAACAGGTAAGAACATACAGAAAAAGAGGATGAAGACGACCAGCCTAGGAAAAGACTGCCAAAGAAAAGAAGCAAAGGAGGGGGAAACTAGACCATGGGTCATCTTCTATCCTCTTCTACTCAACTCTATCTTTCTATCTGTCTGTTTGTCTTTGTCTTTCTGTCTATCTATCTGAGTTTCTCAGCTACGTATACAGCGTAGTTGATATATTCAGAGGAGAGCGTAAGTAAGAATTGCGACTTGACTGTCATTCTGAGGGGAAGTGGAGAGAAAGAGAGATTTCGGTAGGCGTTTTTCTTCTTCTACTTCTAGAGGCTACTACGGCGACAACTCCTTCATTCTACGTTTTCTTCACTTTTCCTAATCTGGATGCATCTCCAGCCATACTCCCTTTCTATTTCTTCACCTCTGCGCATCTTCGTATAAGTTCCTGTCTCTCTTTATATCTGTATGTATATAGAATGTAAACGCGAATATGTGTATGTCTATGTGTATATACACCTACACTGTACCCTATATGAAGCAGTAGTTGGCATGGGTCTTCATACACCCCGAGTGTCCGTCCTTCTCTCTTTCCCTCTTCGTGTAGTCATCATCGTATTCTATCTCTTTCTCTCACTGTCGCCATATACGTGGACTTTCTTCCCCCTGTCTCCTTTCTTTCTCTGTTGTTCTCCTTCTTCAGAAGCATCGAAGTAACTATCTCTACCAACGCCCGACGCTTGCTATGACCTGTGCGAAAGGCAAGTTCACGCAAGGTGAAGATCTGATTCAAACGTCTCGGCGTAGACGCGCTCCTTCCTTCAATGTCTTTCCATGGTCGCTCCGTTCTCTTCCACGCCGTAGATATCTACATGCTATACCTACTCGTCTTCTTAAAGGAGCTTCTCAGCCGTCTTCTTCTTCTTCTTCCTCTCGGTCCCTCTTTCCGCGAGGCTTTACTACGGCGACGCCGGCTCTTGTTGGAAAGGGTAGAGCAAAGATGGTAGGAAGAGAAGGAGAAAGAGGAAGAGGAGAGAAGAGAAAAGAAGGTTATTCTTTGACTTCTGTCTCAAGAAAGACAGACCAGCAGAAGATCTCTGCGGACCTTCTTTCTACGATTCCTCCTGCTACTTCGTCACCATTGCAATCTTCTCAGTCAGCGAGCGGTGTATCTGGAAAGAAGATTATGTTTTCTTTCAAAAAGAGATCGAATGTCTTTCCTTCACTTCTCTCTCCTTTCTCGAGAGTCTCACATGACACCTCGAGAGATGAGAAGACAATGAAAGAGGCCTCGGCATCTGTAGGAGAAGATATGTCTCTTGAAAGAACGGGAAGAGAGGGAGATTCTCTGAAAGCAGATCATCTTCAAGAGGAACAAGAAAAGCAACTTATGAAGTCTCTTGAGCTACGTCGATGGTTTGACTGGCGCCGTCCGTCTTCTAATGGAGAAGAAAGAGATGGAGAGGACAGAAGAAGAGAAGAAGAGAAAGAGCAGACACAAGGGGGAAGCACGGGAGAGAAGAAACTGGACGGCGTTGCTAGTACGCAAGAAGAAGAAGAGGAAAAGAAGAAGGAGAAGGAAGAAGGACAGCAGAACGAGGAGAAGGGGAAAACAGATTCACCTGTTGCTTTTGAAGAGAAAAAGACAGAAGAATCTTTCAGGGGGAGCAGGGAAGAGACTGGCGACAAGACCCTCTCCCAGCAGCACCAGCAGCATGAGACCTCTTCTGTTGCAGGAGACAGCCGTGATACTGTACACATGAGTAGACAAGGCGAAGAAGACGTTCTAGTGAAGAGGGAGTTAACTCTGTTAAGAGAGAGGTCAAAAGAACGGAGAAGAAGGAGAAGAAGTTTTAATGTGAAGGTTCCCTACAGTAGTGATATAGCGCATTTAACTCGGGCTGAACAAGTCGGTTTACATATGAGGTATGTGTCACGCTCCAAGTATTAGAGAAGGAGAAGGATTACACGGAAGACAGAAAAGGAAGGAGAGAAGAGGATACAAGACATGCATTTAACGATAGATTAAAGATAGATAGATAGATTAAAGATAGATAAGAGAAGGAGCTTAATGATTCGAGTCTGTCGACATGAGGGTGAAGAGGTAGGGAAGGTCAGAATGAATAGTGACTTTTTAGTCCTCAACATCCTCATGAGATTCCTGCTTCTTCTTTCTTTTCTTCCTTCTTATTTCTTCATCTTTTTCTTTTGTCTTTTAGGGCTTCACATTCCTTAGAATTTTCGGTTAGTCGTCTCTATTAGAGACATCGTCGATAGAAGATTCAGAAGTCGAGAGAGGTCCTAGGAGATTCTTGAGTCCTTCTCTCAAATCACGTGTTTTTCTTTCTTTCTTTCTCTCTCTCCTCCATGGATTCAGCACATACTTTATCACCTTGGAGGTGGTCTACGCACGCCCTCTCATCCATCTCTATGGTCGTAGTGATGAGGGCGCCTCGAGTACGACCAAGTGAAGACAAAAAGTCTATCCAGACTTCCACACACATGTATACATATATATCTCTATATATCTATTTGCAGGTGTATGTCATCTGTATATCTTGCTAAGGTCACTGCTTCCTATTGATTTCTACGTAGACGAGTTAAGAACTTAACTGTGGATCACTATGGTGGTATATGTCTTGCTTTATTTCTTTTTACTCTTTCGTCGATGTTTAAGAGACTCTTCACTCCTTTCTGTCTGTCTGTCTCATCTTTGCTTTTCTCTTCTCTTCTTTAGGTTACAAGATTCAAGCTTCCAGCCGGTCTGTGGGTCGTTACTTCCTCTCTCCGATCACATCCTCTCTCCTTCAGGTTCAACCTTGTCAACGAAAGATCTCTCCAACGAGGAAGATATTCTTTCTTCTTCGTCTTTGTGTGAAGTTCTAGGTGATCGCTGCCCCACATGTTTATCAGGGGCATGCCTATGGTATCAAGGAGAGACGCAGTCTCTCGGGTCTTTCTCTTGTCTCCGTCATTTACCTTATGGGAGTTCTCCCCTGTCTTTAACGCGTCTTTCCTTCATTGCACTTCGAAATTCTTCTTCTTCATCTTCTTCTTCTCCTCCGGGTGGTATCTCTGTGTCGGCGAGGCAAGAAGATCGAGACGGTAAGAAGAGAAAGGTGCATTTCTATCAGCAGACGCAGAAAGACAGAGAGACCACTCGGTCTCCTTCACGTATCCCTGAAGGCAGAAGAGGAGAAGAGGAGAGACGAAGAGGAGGAGATGCTGTACTGGGTGATTTAGAAAGACTGTCTTCTTTCTTTGATCCAAATTTCTTTTGCATGCGTCTATTTGTTAACCGCATGCAACCGCGTTCGGATCTAAAGAGAACGGATACAAGATCTGCCTCTTCAAGAGCTGTCTCTCACTCCATCTCGGAAAGATCTGTAAGAGAAGTTAAGCAAGTCGGTCCTTCTTCTTCTTCTTTAACGAGCCACAAATCCGGTCAGGGAGATGAAACGAAAGCTCTACCTCAGAACAGCCCTGAGCTGAAAAGGACAGAAGAAGACGAGAAGATGAAGAGCCAGACATCATCTATCTCCCAGAGTGACGAAGCGTCAGAGAGAAAAGAAGATGTGGAAGGAGCCAGAGAGAGAGAGGGAGAGAACAAGAAGAGAGAAGAAAAGACAAGAGGAGAGGAACCAGAACAGAAGGAGAAGAAGAAGAACGAAGATGGCGACGAGGAGGAGGAGAAAGATGAAAGCGACAAGACTAAGAATCGGACTAGGAGTCGTGATAGAAAGAATGAAGATACGCAGAGATCTGAAGAAAAGCCAGATGAAACAAGAAAGGAAGAGATGCTGCCAAGACAGAGAGAAGAAAGTTTGTCGCCTAGAGGGAGAGAAAGAACGTCTTCAGATTGCTCAGACTCATCAGGGAGAGGAAAAGGAGAGGCCGCCGAGAAAGATGCAAAAAGAAGAAGAAGAAAAGACAACTGCCTTCAACATAAACCACAGCAGCTGAAGCATCGGGCTTTCTCTTCTCTCTCTGAAGAAGAAGAAGAAGAGACGGGGGGGGATGACGGGGTCTTGGCGATAGCAGAACAGAAGAGAAAAACGCTCATGTAAGTCAGGGAAGCCGAAGAAGAAGAGGGACGCTTCCGTTGTCACCTTCTCCTCTCTTCTTCTTGTGGCAACAAAGCATTTTATGATAGTCTTTGTCGCATCCTTCTCTCCATTCATTTGTCTACCTCTCTGTCTACCTCTCTATCTCCAGTACGTCTGTCTCTCTATCCTGTTCAGCCTGTTCATCTATCGATCCATTGATCTATCAAGCCAACCTTAACTTTCACTGTACATACAGTTGGCGGCATCATCAGGTCTGTAGGTGTTCTCCCCGGGGTTGTTTTAGTGAGAGGAGCATTCTCTTGCTTCTTCAGCATTCCTTTCTTTCTCATTCTTTCTCGGTCAACTCTAGGAATGAAAGGCTTGGATTTCTTCTCATGATAAGATAGACTGTGTTTCTTCGTGTGTATCCTCTCCTCTCATTCATCTTTTTCTTTCTTTCTTTCTCTGTTGTGTATGCGACCCCCCCTCATGGAGAAAACATCGGCTCTTGTCATGTAGAATGCTGACTCTCTGTATGTGTATGACTAGCGTATTCACTTGCTAGTAAAGGAAGAAAGAAAGAAAGAAGGGAGCGGCACAGAAGGAGGGCTAGCAACCTATTCTTTCTCAGCAGAACGTCTTCCTCTCGCACACAGGCGTTTCCGATGGGCCTCGGAAGAGGAAGAAGCCAAGGTCGTCTCTCTGAGAAGAACGAGATCAGTTATGACATGAAAGGGATACATTCAACATAGATAGAAAGATTAAAGATAGATAGATAGATAATAAGCGTGTTCATTATATGTCTTTAGACTTTTCTCTGTTTTCTATTCATGCTAAGAGGAGTCTTTGTGAGAGCTCATGCATTCGAGCAAGACTGATTCGTCTCATCCTTTGTAGCTCATGTCCGTCTTTCGTTCTTTCTTTCTTTTCTTTTCGTCAGGTTTCTCGCTTCGGCATTCGCTGATGTTCTCAAGCCTTCCAAGACTTCTTTTCATACCACTTCCACTTCTTCTTCTTCTCTCTCTCAATCGTCTTCTCTTGTCGATCAAAGCCCTAGCCAGCAGAGCCGTTGGTTTCTCCCTGAGAAGGAGGGTGTTACGGAGCTCGGCAATCGTTTAAGAGCTCTCATGTTTTCTACGAATCGAGACAACCTTGATTTCTTCTCTCCAGAAGCCGATCGCATTCATCTCTCTTCTCCTTATATCGATAGCGATCATCTCTCTTTTTTAGCGAACGCTGTTGTCGCTGAAGATGACGACACTTCATTTGATCTTCCTTCTCTTCTTGGAGAGTCTTCGAGGCCCAAGAGAGACAACATGAAAGGAGACAGGAAAGCAGAAGAGAAAAGGAGAGATAGCCAAGAAGAAGAGAAAGATCATGATCTAGAATCTAGTAGTCGTCTTCCCACCTCGGCATCTTTCGATCAAAAATGGAGAGGCGCATGCGATGCTCGTTCTCTTCAACGTTTTCTCTATGATAGAAGGAGACCGACGAGTCAACCAAGAGAGTTCTATTTCCATCAGGTAAGGTGATCGTTATTCGTTCCTACGTATCTAGGTGTCTTAAGGAGGGTTCAAGTTAACAAAGGTATTTCTTTCTCTGCAAGAGAGAAGAAGAAAGAAATTAGATTCTTTTGAACGTCATGTCGAAGATGATAGAGGGGGGGGGGCGGGAGAAGTCTCTCTCTCTCTCTCTCTTGGCTGAAGTACGTCGAAAGGAGAGGGCAGGGCGGTATGTGTTGGCTCCCCTTGCCGTCAACAAAGGGGAGAGGGTTCAGGAAAAAAGAAGAAGAAAAACGTTTGAAGGATTCTCAAGACTTTCTTTCTTAGAAGAGAGTCTCTTTCTGTGTCGTCCATCTTTCAGAAAGAAAGAAAGAGAGGCTTGGCTTTCTCTTCTTGACTGAGCAGTCAGTTGAGTTGAGAGGTCAGATGCAGCAGAAAGAAGAGACTTCCTTCTCTCCTCGGGCATAGATAGATCATACAAGGTTTTTTGTTACCTTCTTAGTTCAAAATAGCAACCTCTGTCGTTTCTTCACGGCTTTCTCTTCCGCATAGGAGAGGTAAAATGGATAGATAGATAGATAGATTAAAGATAGATAGATAGATAGAT
>NW_027160557.1:8595-17443 GCF_002600585.1 Cystoisospora suis
GATTAAAGATAAATAGATAGATAAATGAGGAGTGAGTTGCATGCACATGTGTTGTGTGTGTTGCAGGCCTTGACGCTTTTATGGACGTTCTCTCTTTCTTCACACTCCTTCCCTTTTGCGGGCCATCTAACTTTTAATGTTCTCAATCTTTACTTTCTTCACTTCTGTAATGCGAATCTTTTATCTCTTTCTCCGTCGTCGTCTTCTTCTTCTCTTCCGTATCTTTCTATTGAGCCTATCTTTTCTCCGTCTTTCTGTCAGACATCCCTTGCATGTCCTCGTCTTCATCGTTTTCCATTATCTTATCAATCACCTAAAGAAGAAGAAAAAGATCTTGAGCCTTCTCATCTATCGAATGGGTCAGTAAGAAGAGTGGCCCCTTCGTCTTCTACTTCTTTCTATGACTTTCTTTCGTCGCCTTCTCCTCTCTATTCTTCTTCTTCTTCTGGTCTCCACTTTACTCTTCTTCTCCCGGCTTGTTCTCGTGCTATTACTAGAGCACAAGAGACGGAAGAGAGAATGAGAAGAAGCAAGACTGCTTTCTCTTCCACAAAAGAGGGAGAGATAAGAAAGGCAACAGAGATGGAGATGAGAAAGAACAAGAGAAGAAAGATTCTTTCCTCTTCTTCTTCTTATAGTCGACAGAGTCATAGTGATAGGAATCTATCAGTGACTCCTCAAGGGGGTATGAGGGTGAGAAAGCAAGAAGATTCTGTCGGTCCACTCCATCCAATCCAGTCGCTCCATATGAAGGGGCGAAGAGATCCGAGAGAGAAGGAAGAAGAAGATCGTCGAGACAGCAAGAAAAGAGGAGAAGAAGAATTGAGAGGGACGACGCCGTCAGGTGGTAAAGATGATCTAGAGACATCTCCTCCTCCTTCTCCTACTGCTGCTGCTGCTAGTGCTGCTGCGGGTGGAGGCCGTTCACAGTCTCACGAAGGCTTCTGGTCAGGGGGGGGGTGTATACGAACGGGAGGCCCCCATACGATCTCTGCTGCTGGATAAGAAGAAGAAGATCAAAGAGAACAAGAAAGATGGAAAACAAGAAGGCCTGTCTTTCTCCTCTCTTCTCTTTCTCTGCTTGGAGAAAAAGAAATGGAAGAAGAAGAAAAAGAGACTGTCTTCTTCTCTCCTTCTTTTTTCCTCTATGCTCGGTGATACATCGATGGGATTGTCTTCGCAGAGGAGAGGAGAGGTAGAGAGGAAGTTCCGAAAAGGAGTGACTGCACCCACTGAGAGGGGGTTCACACTCTTGCTGTCTCTTAGTGAGACGTCAGCTATCTATCTATCTACCTATATCTATCTATATCTGTGTATGTAGACTGCCTGACTGTATATACACGTGCATGGGGGTTTGAATCTCCCGATTCTTGTTAAGGAGAGAAGATCAATCCGACTTTTCAAGAGATCTTCGGTTCTCAATACGACTGATGGCGAGGGAGAAGAGTTCTTTCTCTCTTTTCTTTTCTCCTTTTCTTCTCTTTCTTGACAGACTCTTGTATTCATCTCCCTATGGAGTTTAAAAAGGGTGAATGACGTGACAACAGCCTTGCTTGAAGAGGAGAAGAAGCAAGAAAGTGTTCTTTCTCAACTTCTTCTTCTTTATCAATTCCTACCGAGTCGCGCACGGTACTACTGCTATTAGTAGTAGTAGCAGTGGTGTGAGAAAGAGAATAATATAATTCTTGAAGTCACTCATTCACTCGCTTTGTCTCTCTCTCTCTCTCTTCCTGTTCTCTTTTTGTCGTATCAGTCTTTTCTCCTTTCTCATGAATGGAATATCGGTCTCTCAGCGGCTTCCTGATACCGTTGTCCATTCGTCTATCTATCTATTTATCTGTCTATCTGTTGGTCTTCAATGTATCTTTATCTATCTTTCGTATGTCGTCTATCTCTCTACTTGAATCTGCCTATCTATCTGATTCTTGTCTTGGTCCCAGCGTGTCCGGGTACCGAACCCGAGGGGGTGTGTGTGTAGGTCCACTCGCTTGTTCTTTCGTTTCATTTGCATCACGGGCTTCTTTTTCTTTTCGAAAGACATTCCGATCGAATGCCAGGGTGGGAAGGAATGAATGCGTCAGGGTGAGAGGATAGCTGTGTGTCTCGATACTTAAGCTCCTCTCTCGGGAGTTGCACAAAGTGAACGCATACATACATGCATTCCTACAGAAAGCATACACACCTGTCTAGCCCACACCCCCTTTTCCCTCTCCCTCTCTCCTATGCTATCCCGGGGAGCTATCGATATCTACCGATGTGAGCCAGCAGCACATTCAGAACGTAGAAAAGTCTTCTTCCCGTCTTCCTCTCTCTCTAACGGCAGTTGGGCCATCGATCGGTATATAGCTCTGATCAAGCTCAGAGGCTCACCTCAGGGCTGCTGTCCTATCTATCTGTATAGAGAGATCAAAGATAGATAGATAGATAGATCAATGATAGATAAAGAGCGAGAGATAGGGGCAGCGAGGGGTGTAACAACACAGATCAGGAGAAATGTCTCCATTGCATGCACAGATTAAAACTACTAGGAGATCTCATCCATCATTCAACTCCTTCCTCGCTTTTCTCCCTTTCCTTCTTTACATCAATCAATCGTCATGCTCTTCTCTCTATAGAAAACGAATAGATGTCCTAGCAGTACCACTAGCAGAAAGAAGAAGAGAATGCTCTCGAAGGGTCCGACGTCTCTACTCGGCGCGTATCACGTTCCTCTGCTAGTCTGGGGTGATTAGCATTGTGAAGGATGGGGGATCATAGTCAAGTGAGAGAGAAGAAAAGACGGACAGAGATAGGAGAGCAGGCAAGGAAGAAAGAAAGTCTACTGTGAGGCTGTAGTCAGAGAGAAAAAAGACTCCTGCCATTTTGACTTAAGAAAGGAAAACGACAATGGATAGGATACGCCCCTCCCTCCTTTCTTTACATTTTTGGCTCCAAGGCATGCCATGATGAGATTCATAGCCACGTGTCTCTCCCTCTCTTCTTGGAGAAGAGAAAGAAGAAGATTAAAGAGTCTTCTCTTCTTTGTAGAGCCTTTTCTCCGTGACTCCTCACTCCTAGACATCTTGAGATGACGAAGAGAAACATAAGGGTCGCGCCTGTCTTGTATCGCGAGTGAACTTTTCTCTCTTCTTTACATCTCCCGAATAAGATTGAGAGCACAGGACATCTCTAGACAAAGACAGGCAGGGCGGGTGTGGGAGGTTCTTGTGTTGCTAGTAGCAGTGAAAAGATATAAATCACCAGGATAGATTAAGAAGAAGACGAAGGACTTCTCCCCACAACAGGCAGGAGGGAAGGATGTATGAATGTCTTCATGCATGCATGCAACCCCCCAGAAAAAAAGACCAGACAAGAAAGAGATGAAGCATCAACAGACAGGGACAACACGAGGAAGAAGAAGAACGAGGCAAGGGGATAGCAGAAGAAATGCACAGATAGACCTCACGAATGAAGGAAAGAATGATCTTCTTCAGATAACAAAGAAAAGAGTAAGGAGAAATAAATGGAGAAGAGAGATGTAGTAGCAGGACTCCACAAAAGAAGGCCAGCATGGTGTCTTCATAACGGCTGAACCCCCCATACTCCTCCCGACCACACCATCATAGAATAGGCGATACATCAAACCGAATAGAGACTTCGGAGTGATATGAAGCATTCACTCTTCGTTGCTCTCCCCCCCTCTTCTCTCTTATGAATGAAGAAAACGCCTTCAGAAGAAAATCTATCTAGGGCGAGCCCGTTTGGAGTTGGCCTTTACTTACCTTTCATCTAGGCACATCTCCTTCTTACTCTATCTCTGTCGCTTGTTCACTATTTTAGAGGAGATATGACAACGTCTACCCATATCACAGCACTCACTATTCAAGTGTATATACAGAGTCACATGTGCATAACTGTCTATCTCGCCGGAGGCACATAAAGAGAGCTCCCATACATAGGTGCATCTCATCATTCTCTTCTCATACTGACTCTATACAAGGGTGTTGTATGAGGAATCCACGTATCCCCGAATATAAGCCGAGGAACAAGCTGGGTGTTGCTTTCTCAAGCAGAGATAATGTAGTCCTCCGTTTCTCTTCTATACACTTCAAAAACAGACCTATCTACAGATCAAATGAGAAAGAATCTTTTACGCTTCTCCACTCGCCGTGAAGGAAATGGATGAAAGGAGAGGCATCGTACAACAACGACACTGCGTATGAGGAAGGGCTACTTGCCTCTGCCCGAGTCGACAGGGGTCTATCTCCCCTCCTCCACCCCGAGGAAAAGCAGATAGAGGAAGGGTTCTACGAAGAAGATGCATGCAATCGTTGTCCTTAAGGCAAGAAAGAAAGTTGACGAGAGAAGCAAAGAAATGGAGGGGAGAAAGAAGAAGAGCGAGAAAGAGATGAATCTGAGAGCTACGGTGAAAAAGTATCGATAAGTTGAGAGGTGTACGTTGATCTGACTTTATCTCCCCTGTATGTTGAGTTAGCTAAAGGAATGGATCGAGTCTAGAAGGGTAAAGGGACAAGATAAAGAGAGCTACAGAACTTCTTATACGAATCGAAAGGAGAGGAAAGAAGAAAAAGACAGATGACCAAGGCTCTAGAAGAAGAATATCATGGAGATCATCGTAACAAGAATCTTTGGGGCTCCTCCCGACGTGAGGAGAAACCAAGTGTCTCTCTCTCTACCTCTCTGTCGACCGAATGAGAAGCACGCTATTCTCAGTCCATGGATCTATTCGATCATCGATCAATGAGCTAACGAAAAGAAATTCCCTTTCTCTACGATGCAAGAAAATAGAAAAAGAATCTATCTAACACGTTCAAGTGTCTTCTTCGCATCATCTGTACGAAGAAGAAGGAGAAGAAAGAGAAGAAGATCTCCCGAGTTAAGCCCCGCTTCTCGCGGTGTCTCTTCATCTCTCTTCTTCTCTTTTGTCCTCTTCCCTCACGCGCGCTCTTCTCGTCCCTTTTCTTCTTCTCCAACACCTTTTTTTATGACCTCTGCTTGACTTGTTCTCTTCTCTGCCTGTAGAAAGAAAACGTCTTTTCTCTTGTTTGGAAAACTCACCTCCTTGCTTCTTCTTCTCTCATCCTTCTCTTCACTTCTGCCCCTCTGTTCCTCTCAATTTCTATCTTCTTCTTTCTACATCTTTCTCTTTTCTTCTCCAGCCACCTTGGATCGCCGTAGTAGAGAGAAGGCTTCTGTAGCCCTGCACTCATTCACCCTCCGGGGCGGCCGAGCACCCTTTAAGCCTTTCTTCCTTCTTTCTTTCCTCTTCCCTATGTATCTTTCTCTATGAATAAGGACTGCAGCAGCTTCATTTCCTTCTTCCTCTACAACCTCTTTTTCTTCTTCCTATAGATCATTCCCAACAGCCATGATGGAGAATTCTCTTTCAGGAATGAGACCAATGAAATCGCCGCTATTCAAGGGGAGCAGTCCAGCATTCGCACAATGGTTGAGAACATACAGACACCCCCCTAGACTGATAAGAAGATAGACAAGTTTCTGGAGCCGAATCATCATAGACAGAGAGAAGAGAAGGTTTTCTTCTTTCTTTCCTCTTTGTGCTGAAGAAGAAGAAGATAAAGACGATGAGACGGATGGATAGACAGCATCCCCAGTAGTAGTAGAAGAGGAAGAGAGACTTGAAGATGATTGACTGGAAGGAGATGTCCCTCCTCTTGTCTTAGAGTTATCTGCCTTCGCTTTTAGAGTTCGACAGTCCGCATCCACACCCGCAAAGACTTTCTCGACATTAAGGGCGGAAGAGAAACAACTCACAAGGACATAGAAGAGAATAAGAATCCCGAAGATTCCGCTTGAAGAGACACCCCCCATATAGATCATAAGGAAGTTCATAAAGAGATTCTTAGCTGGAGAAATAGCCACTTCCCAGCCCCTCTTAGCGATCAATTGTTCTCGGCGAAGGTCTTCATCTAAAGAAGAGGAATGAGGGACCGGCGAAGAAGAAGAAGATCGAGTTGCAGGTGACGCTCTGTGATGGGATGAGGAAGAAGAAGAAGAGACGTTGGAGAAGGCTTCTTCTACGAAAGGATAACCTGGGGGTGGCTTGAGAGGAATACGAGGAAAAGAAAGAGAGGCTGAGGAAGCGGATGAAGAGGATCGCGAAGAAGAAGAAGAGGAACGAGATGCTGAAGAGGACGAAGGTGTAGGATCAAAGGAGAAACGCCAATGGCATGTATCATCGGGGAAAGAAGAAGACGAAAGGGAAGAAGAAGAAGAGGATGCCATGGTGGATTCGTTAAAGGGAAGAGAAGAATCTAGTCATGAAGGGTAAGAGATTCAGAAAGGGGCCTTCTTCTTAGCAAATCGATGATAATGCTAGGTCGTTCGAGTGTGTTCATAGAAAGGCAAAAGAAGAAAGAGCAAACAAGAAGAGAACCGAGAGGTGGGCGACATCTGAGAGAGGGGTGCATGCACTTCGAGAAGAAAGGCAGCTGCGAGACAGACAGGGGAGAGAGAGAAAGAAAGAGGGAGAGCAAAGCCAACGAAGGGGAGGCTCGAGAGAGTATCGAAGTAAAGCCACACACGAGTTTGTCCGCGAAGAAGAGATGACGAGGGACTATGTGGAAGAAATAAAAAACCAACAGAGAGAAGAAAGAAAAAAGAAGGAGTCGGAGAGAAAGAAAGAAAAGAACATGCAGGAGGCTCAGGGAACATCAGCTGTGACCGCAACAAGAAAGGAGCAAGCAGGCGTCCTTAGAGGGAAACCAATCGTCTCAGTGATGAAGGAGAACAAGGTTCCATATTTTAAGAATGACTAGACCAGAGAAAAAGAAAGACGTGTCTCCTTAGACTAGAAGAGAAGAATGCGAGAGTGAGCTCTCATCCAGAAAGAACACACAGAAGAAAGCTGCGAGCCTGTTGCTGTAAGTGTCTGGACCCTGTCACACACCCAGTCCGAGTCCTTCGAGACTAGGACCGAAGCGCTAGAGAAGAAAACGAGGAGGTCGTGCAACTATCTGAAAGAATCGAAGGAGAAAGTCGACTGTCCGAAGGACCAGAGGGGCAGCGAGGACCAGAGTCGTTTCACCCGCCAGCGAACGAGGGAGATCTTCATTGCGATCTCTCTGTGGTGTGTCTGAGACACAGGTCAAGGCAGTTCATCCTGAGAAAGAGAGGGGAGAGAAAGTTAAAAGCTCAAGTCGCGAACGAAGGAGTCAGGCTCTTCCCCCCTGCCTTACTAAGAATGAAGGAAGGACGGCTACATGCAGCACTTGAAAAGGTCTGAAATCGGCTTATACAGGCTTATACACGGGTCACTTTTGTAACAAATTAAAGTGGAGACAGCCAAGCAACAACAGATTTGACTTGGTGACGGAGAAGGGGAGGAAAAGCAACGGATGAATGGTTGAGAAGGACTTCACAGCAGATTTCCTCCGTCTGCACTTCGGGTGTATGTACACCGCTGGAGTCGAATGTATGAAAGCTCATTAGAGAGAGCATCTCCAGTTCTCAGTGACAATGTTCTCGTGTTTCTTTTCTTTTCCCTGCATCTTTACCCAAGTCTAAGTAACGGCTTTCTCTTTTCTTTCTCACTGTCTCTCTCGTACTTCTCCGACTGCTTCGAGTTTCCTTAAGTAATCGGTCTGGATTTGCAGGGTTTTCTTTCTTGCTACGCTCACCTTTTCTTCTTTTCCTGTTGCCTCATGTCCTTCACCAGGGTGACCATCGAACCAACGGCCTTGGTTCTAAAGCAATCAAGCTTTTCCCTGTTTCGCTCAGAGGAGTTCTATTCTCTCTTTCTGCTGGGTGACTTCTCCTTTGATAGTGAAGAGGAACAGAATAGCAGCTGTTGAGAAACGGAGGGTGAAAAAGAAGTAGAAGTTTCTCTTGTTTGAACTGAAGACGTTACGGAGCCTTTTCTCTCTCATCCCTTGTCGAATCTCGTCTTAACGGGGAGCCGTCGTCTCGAAGAGTACCTAGGCTAGATAGGTACCAAGGCAACTAGCTTGACTTCGGTCGCTTCTTTCTCTTTTCAAGTCTTGCATGTGTATCTCCTCCGCTTCTCTGTCTTCTGCTATATCAGCGGAGGCTCTCTAGCTACAGACGAATGATCTATAAACACGTCTTGGGTATATCTTCTTCTCAGTCCCTTGAGGCACAAGAGAGACCAAGAATTTCTCGCCGTTGTGTTTCTCACTTCTCTCACCCCTGATGTGTATGTACACCTCAATGATTCTTGTCGAAAGATCATCGTCACCTGGACCGGCAGTTTTGTCCCCTCGAATATACTCCTCCATCCTTGGAACGCATCTACTCCTACCCTGCTAGTCTACCGCACATCGCCAGGTTGTCTCTTCACTTTTTTCTCTTTCTCTCCTCTTCTCTGCACTCTCATCTCCACTACTCGAGATCTTCTATAACCTTCAAAGGCATTCTCCTCATCCTTTTCTCTCTTGTCTCGTTTTTCTTTCTTTCTGTCCTTCACTTCAACCTACGTGTCTTCTTCCTTTCCTTCTTTCTCTCCAAGGTATCTAGAGATACATCCCTACATGCATCTTGTGGTTCTCCTTGCGCACATCTCCCCCCCCCTTTAGAATCCCCTTCCCTGTCTCTATCTCCTAGCATTCTAACTACTCACAACTATGCTCAGGTCCATACTTTTTCTATACGCCATAGAAATTTGGATCTTTACATCCTTTTCTCTTTCTATCTAATCTCTCTCTCCTTCTGCGGGAGAGAACAAGAGAAAGAAGAAGAGAAACAGAAGAGAAGACCGTCACTCGCTGTCTGTCTGGGTGATTCGGACACCTATCTTCAAACACCGAAGTCAGGTTCCTTCTAAAGACCTTCCCTCTCTTTAGCATAAGAAAGAATCTCCCTAAGAGGA
>NW_027160557.1:17514-17988 GCF_002600585.1 Cystoisospora suis
GGGGGGGGGGGGCTTATCTTTCTCTCTTCATATCACCCACGGAGTCGTTTCCCTTTTGACTATGTTCGCCTTTTCCAAGTGCGGAGATGATAGGTAGATAGATGTAATACTTTATGTATATCTATGTGTATAGATTTTTTACGTCTGTTAGAAGAGGCGCTCGCTCCATTCCCTTTCTGTTAGAATGCATGTGATTGATATCGATGTTCAATACCCCTCTCTGTATCTATTCCTTTTTTAGTTGTCTTCGGGGTTTCTCCTTTTTTGTCTCAAGTCCGCATATCACTTGTCTCTCTTCTTCTCTCAATCGATCAAGAGAGAGAGATAGCTATTCATCTAGGCGAGCGAGCTCTGGTCTCTCTTCTCTACTACCAGTTGCTTCACTCCTACAGAAGGAATGCGCTACTACGGAAGAATTCGACACGGCTACACGTACATGAATCTGTATACCTCTATATAAACATATATATATAT
>NW_027160558.1:0-6879 GCF_002600585.1 Cystoisospora suis
CTGGATTTGTCAATAATGTCCCTTCCGAGCTTTCCATCGGCGGTGGCCGTATCTGTGATTGTCCATCCGTTCTGCACTACCAGGTGGTCGGCTGCATGCAGCGGCGGACGCAGGATCAACCGAGAACAAAAAAAAACTGGTTTGCATATTGTACGCCACCCCTCCCTCGGGCACCTGACAGCGAGGCCGCTGCGCCGCCGACGTGCCTGCCTGACGGCCGATCTTTGCGTTGTCTGATGCTGTGCTGGGTGCCTGTAGCACGACCTGCTCGTCATCTTCCCGTAGCAACAGAGGTGTAGATGAACACAGATTGCGTGTACGTACTGGAAAGTCGTGTATCCAACCTGAGAAGCACGAATAGACTTTCTGAGAAAACGCAGCATGTTAGGATCAATCACTCGGCAGAACAGTCGTTTACGGTGTTACAACTCGACTCCAGTCCAAACAAACTCTCGCTTACTACCTCAGGGCGGAAGCGACGACGGCTGACAGGGAGGCCGCGCACACTTTCGATCTCACCAACATCCGCAGCACACGGACAAGCACACCCACCGCAGCGTGACTTGCTGCTTGAGAAAACGGGGTCTCGTTCGGATTCTGGTCGAACATCTAATGCGTTGGTAGAGTGTACTCAAACCTCCCAAGTTTTGCAGCTGCTCTGGACTAGCTAGTGTTGCTGCTTTCTGGTATGAGAACTCGTACAGAGGAAGTCAGGACAAAACTGAGTGTGGGCGCATTGGCACATCGCCGCCGATCAGGCGCCATCGCCGTCTGGGGCCGTGTAAGGTGTTGCTACGACCGTCTGAGGATACTACCAGCACGTGATCTCGGTTCCGTCCCGAGTGGCAACGTTAATACGAAAGCAACGTGATCCTCGTTTCGCAGGGACGGGAGCGGCCTTAGGGATGTCGCGCATCGGCATGGTAGTCGCAATAGTTGGTTCTTCGTCCGCTGGGGCGCTAGTTGAGCCGAAACCGTCTAACGTGCTGCCTTCAGCTTTGCCCGATTTATTCTTTTGGCTGTCCGGTGTTTCCTCGGCTTGGAAGAGATCTTTTGACGTGCCCGGCTCTTCAAGCGGCCATGGCCTCGTTGACTTGCCTTCCACCTTTACAATGAACCTGCAAGATTTTTGGTACACCTTCTTTCTGACTGACGTACACTCTAAACAAAGATTAAGAGACTGATCAGGCAACTCCGGAAAGGAGAGGGTGTTGGTCTTCGGGTTCTCCTCCGCTGTCAGAGATCTTCGAGCTCCGGATGCTAGTTTGCCAACGGCCACCTCTTCCTCACCGCAGCTCCCATCCCCGCGGTCCTGCAGCACGGTTCTCACGTCGGCTGGTATGATGATCGGTGTGTCCTTCGGACACTTAAATTGGACGCTCCTTTGTGAAGAGGTAATTTCAAGGGCGGTCTCGTGATTGCTACAGACTATAACAGCGCCACTACGATTGATTTCCTCAGTTGTCTTGTTCTCGTTCTCTTCGCCCAGGTATCCCATTTCCTCCTCACCATGGACAGCAGTGCAACCGGAAAAAGCGAACCACCAGATTGCCACAAAAGCGAGAACCTCCATGACTGCAGCTCAGAGTCACAGTGGCATTTACAAGTGATGTGCAAGCAGGCCCTTCTGCGTCCTCGTTCGCAACCCTGGACAGAGAGATGGCCCTTCACTCTCCTGTAGGTCATTCAGTCTGCATTTCTATTGCTCAAATCGAGCATAGTGCTTCTTGGGACATTTAAGCATCCGCCTTGGCCAAATGTAGTTTTAAGCGCCAA
Organism: Cystoisospora suis; assembly: GCF_002600585.1. Classification (NCBI taxonomy): domain Eukaryota; phylum Apicomplexa; class Conoidasida; order Eucoccidiorida; family Sarcocystidae; genus Cystoisospora; species Cystoisospora suis. The sequence goes on from NW_027160558.1 coordinate 1,777, forward strand.
CCCAAGTTTGAAAAAGGAAGACTCTTCTCAATTCTACCCTCATTTGGGATATCTTCACCTGCTTCGTTGGTCATCGTATAGGCGCAGCTGCATGCATGGAACGAGAAAAAGAACACGCGGCTGCTGCGTGTCACTGCCCGTGTAGAGTACGAACAGGGCTCGTGAAAGTTGGCGTCTTCATGACTGGGTGTTACGGTTTGCTTTGGTAAGTCTCAGCTTAGTCTCAGACGCGGTTCCTGATGTCAGTTGGGAACCAAGAGACACTAGGGGGTTTGCGCTCAAGACTTTCTCTTTGCGACTTCGTGGCTTTTTGCTTGTTAGGCGCGCGCAGCTTCACCCTGTCACTCAGCGTCCTTCCGTACCAAACAAGAAGTCAGTCCCGACTGCCACAGACTCCTCCATGAGTTGGAGAGGCGTGAGCAACTTGCGTGGTCCAAGGCCATTTTGAGAGGACGGGTGATCTGGACACAGGAGCTCAAAGAACCTGTCCAGTCAACGATCCACGGGGCAAGAAATAGAAGTACGGCGCAGGCGGTAGTGTCATATTCTAGTTAGGGAGCTAAAGACACGTGCTGTAGCTCGGTCACAAACTGTGCTTCCCTCTTTGGAACCCCATAAGATTCAAAACACATTCTCCACCCGACAATCGGCTTCAGATATATCTTCGTGACTGTGAGGTTTACCGTGATGATAGAACTGTTGCGCCACCTGCGCGTCACTTGCCCCGGCAGAGCGACCACTCCATACCCATACCGCGGGCCCGGCGCAACATACGTCACTACATGAGCTCTGCGGGACACCCCCTCCAGCAGCGCCTATGACCTAGAAATACCTAGGCCTGACACAGGCATCACAACTTCACGTGGTCGGTCCCTACACCTGGTGGGCACGCGAAACTTCCGAAAAAGGTCTTACACCCTTCAGATGCAAGAGCCAAACTGCACCACAGCGACATGAAGAAGAACATTAGGCTCACAGGTGCTTGACACCACCACTGTAGGATTAGTGGACGTGGCCCATGGGCGCGGCCCCTCTCAAGTTATTATGCTTCTCTGAACTGACACAAAACAAGAAGTAAGGAAAGAGAGGAAAGACTTCATGATTTCGCAGCCATAGAGGATAGAGGGAAACGTTCTACGGTAGCGCCCATGATCTCCTCAGTAACACGAAAACTGGATTCTTGATGTCTCAGGAAACCGACCACATCTCTGCTCCCACCCGTTCTTCCGCGCCCGAACACTCGGGTGGAGTGACTGACGTACGGCTCTTGCTTGCTTATATGCCCTGAGCTACTCCTGTGGATGCAAGTGAGCGTAGCTCAGGGCATATAAGCAAGTCAGAGCCGTACGCAGTGCGAAGACGCCTGAGTGAATGCTGAAGGCCTCGAGCGACAAGTGCCACATCAGAATGTTTCTTCAGGCACCCAGGTAGCAAACTAGGGCCCATAAGGCGGGAGATGTCATTTGGTACGGTCTTTGTGTTTGTTTGACACTTCGTCGCACTTAGTAGTGATCAACAAAGATACGTGATCTCGTCACTACTGACAGAAACTCTTCCTGAAACCAGCTGGAGTGGCAAGTTTCGATTCATCTGTCTATCATGACTTTCTCGTCGGCTCCCTGACCTAGATAAGCTCCCTACAACTAATGCATCTTCCCCGTGTCCTCTTTTTCTCCACGAGATCACCGTACCCAGCCGGCCTCACTCACGCATTCTTCGCCGCAATCTGATTGATGGTCTTGAGTCGAATCTTGGCCCAGGCGACTCCTCAACTACCCCTACTACTGCTATTGAACCATTACTATTCCTATGAACCTGTCATCCCCCCTGTCTGCTGTCCGTCCAGTCGATATCCATCACAAGCCTTGTTTGTCCTCTTCTCTCTCTATGCTCATCTCAGTGAAGCTTACCACATGACGGAATCTTTAGAGAGCAGACACTTTTTCTTCACTGAACCACGAGCGGGTGCTTTCTGTCGTAGCGATGTCTACATTGAGAAGCCTGTTTTACATCTGTTTCCCGATAAGACTCTCGCGAGCCAACCGAAAGCGAGTAAGACAGCATGAGATACTACTCAATTGGAGAAAAAGGAGAAGAGAGAAAACTTCATCCAACTCAGTGTCACGGACGAGAGAGACAGAGACAACTGAATCATCCAAGATGAGCCAAGGCCAAACAAAGAAAAGAAGAAAAATCAGATTCAACCGGTTACCTGACCATGCTTTTTCCCTCTAGGTTTCAATCTTCAGACCACCACGAAAAAGGAACTTCTCCTCTCCCTAACTTTCTTACTTTGACTGTTGATGTCTCAATCGCTTCTTAGCAGAAACAATAAAGAGTGTCGGGGAAGGTATGCTACTACTACTAGTACTACTATTAGTATGACAACAGCTACTACTACTACTAGTGTGATGAAGGTGATGGTAGCTGCTTGTCATCTCTTGATTCACATGACTGCTACTACTGTGATGAAGGAGTAAAGAACTCTGTTCTTTTGTCTTAGCCTTTATCTTCTCATCACCATCCCTTTTGAGATCCTTATGATGAACACTTCTCTCTCCTCCATCCTTCTTATGGAGAAGAAAGAACTGTCTGTTCTCTTCTTCCCTTCCATTCCTCTTCACTTGACAACAAGTTTCCTCTGAGCGAAGAGGAGAATGTCTTTCCAGTCTCCTCACAGAAGAAGACATCTTCGATGGATCATCTTCGCTCTTCTTGCTCGGTGGTTCTTGAGTAGGTGAACATGACAGGCGATCTCTCGTTGGAAAGGTCTCCTTCTTACCTTGTGTAGGTTGTTCCACACTTTGCCTACTACTCCTATGTGTTTCTATCGTTTCTCTAGGGCTCGAAACATCTCTCTGTTGCTCTTGTTCATGATAGAAGAAGTCTGTAGGAATCAAAGGAGGACTGAGATCTCCAAGTAAATCACATCTTCCTTCTCTTCCTTCATGATCTGCTTCTTCTTCTTCACCCCCTCCGAGCTCGGGTGATGGAGGTAGGGTTAAGCCATAGTCACTAGTTGTACTGCACATGCTACTACTACTGACAGGTAAAGAAAGAAAAGATGGAGAAGAAGAAGACTGAAGGAGATCTTCTTCTTCTCCTCCTCCTCGGTCATTCTTGTCTAACCGGGGTGGTGAGACAGGAGGGAACGTCTGTTCTCCTGCTGAATAAGGAGACTTCGCCCGAGAGATATCTCTGAAACAACCTGATATAGGGTGGTTCGCATTACGATTGCCGTGAGGAGAAGATCTCTTCTCTTCCCTGTCTCTCTTTTTTACATTCCACGCAAGTGTCTTCGGATGAGAAACACTTTTTGAAGTGGCTGACATTTCCTCTTCCTTCTTTTCACTAGGTGGTATACAACTCCTGATAGATGCCTGTGAATCTTCTCTATCAAGGGGATGAGGTACAGATCTTTCTTCTCTTGTGGCTATGCTATAAGGAAGATTTTCAGGGACTTCTCTTTGATAGGCCTCATGAGTCTTAGTATCATCTTCACCACCATGGAGACCAGGTCGTGGTATAGAAGAATCGAGCTTTCTTTTCTTTCCTCTCTCATTCTCCTTCTCCTCCTCCTCCTCCTCTTTCTCTCTTTCACCACGGCTAACAGAAGGTCCTCTTGGTTGACCGGAGAGTACAGAACTTCTTTCCTCATGATGACAACGATGGTGTGGCTGCTGACGAAAAAAACCTTCTCTCGACCGACTTTGTCTACGACTTGTCCTATCTAAAGGGGACCGGCAATCATGATAGACCGAAGAAGGCTCGCCGTCTACACCACCTCCTGGCGCCGATCGATGAAGACGCAGAGAAGAAGAAGAAGAAAGAGAAGGAAGAAGTGAAGCTGGCGCAGAGAGAGAAGAAGAAGAAACCGAACGTGGAGATGATTCGTTTCTTAGTGAAGATGTCTTCACGGAGATTAGAGGACTTTGACCTGTGGCGGGGAAGACATGCATCGAAGAGGAGGGTGAGATGGCATCATTCATCGCATGAGACGAAGAAGGTAAAGGAATGAGAGAAGATGGATATCCCCGTGAAGGAGAGGATAAACAAGAAGATGAGGAAGGTGAAGAGGCACACAACACACTTCGTTTTCGAGGTATCTCTGAAGCAGGGAGAAGCTTCATAGATGAAAGCTCTACTCCACCTGCTTGACTCTTACATGAGAATGATAGAGGCTGATGCTGACGTCTCCTTGCTATCTCACCCCCCCCCCTTATTCCTTCTGCAATCGAGGACCTCTCTTGAGAAGAAGAAGGAGATGGAGAAGAAGTTTTCACGATCCTTATAGTCGAGGGCTGCGACTGAGGTACACAAGCGGATGAAGAAGATAGAAAAGAAGAAGAAGAACTCTTGACAAAGGAAGCATGACGTGTATAGTGAGGAATCTTTGAAGATGAGACAGGATCAGGAGTCGCCTTAAGGAGAGAAGATTCGATGAGATGACGATGTTTAGAAGAAGAAGAAGTAGTAGAAGAAGAAGAAAGTTCTCTTGGAGAAGATACACAGGTCCCTACAGACTTGACTGAAGAAGAAGGAGAAGCAGAAGCTGCTGTCGCGGGGAATGCGTTGTCATCTTTCAGGTGTATCCACACTCCCTCCTCCCCTCCCGGAGTCCTCACGATGTTTCTTCTCTCTTCTCGCCGAGCCCTCATCATATCTTTCTCCTTGGTGCATGTCGCATGCTCCTTCTGATAAATCATCTGACTACAACTCCCACTACCACTGTCTACCGAGCCTGAAAGATTCCTTCCTCCAGATACATTGAGAGAAACACTCGTCTTGGGCGAGAAGGGTGTTCTGTCCCTGCGCCCCTTCTCTTCTTCATCTTTCTTGGAACGATACAAAGAAGAAGTGAAAGAAGAAGCTGGGGAGGAAGATGAAGAAAAAGAAGAAGGTCCGGAAGACTTGAAGAAAACGTTAAGATGAGTATGAGTACTCTGCAGGTAAAGACAAACACACAGCAAATGCATCTGCATAACATCTTAGTGAAGTGACTTTAAGAAGAAAGATGAACGAGCAAATACAAAACACGTCACCTTTAATCTATCTATCTATCTATCTATCTTTAATCTATCTATCTATCTATCAATCATTAAT
>NW_027160559.1:0-354 GCF_002600585.1 Cystoisospora suis
CGATTTGGGCGCCGGAAGCAATGCTTCTGCACCTTGGGTGCTACTAAGGTCGTTTCTAGCACATTCCTTCCTTTTTAGGCGGTAGGGATCCGCCACGGATTTACTGGCGACCGCTCGAGGGATGCGGTCGAGCGGCCCGCTGCGACTGTTAGGGTCCCCTAGGACCCATTTTCCCCGCTAAACTGTCTTCTTTCCTTATTCTTTCTGCGTGCTTACTCTCTAAACGTGTTTTATTATTCTTATGCCTCTTTAAATGAGGCCGGACTCTAACTATTCCCCCTTTTTCCGGTCGTGTGTCTCTCTCAGCCGGCCGGTCGTCCCGCCTCCCGGGGAGGTGCGGCTCCCTGTCACTTT
>NW_027160560.1:0-200 GCF_002600585.1 Cystoisospora suis
CGCCTGGCCATGCTCAACTTCACCTTTGCTTGAAGAGGAAGGAGATCTGTTGCCGTAGTTGTAGGGAGCTGAAGCTGCTGACACACTGGCTTTGGAGGAACAAACCCATAGAGTAGCTCGAATGGAGCGTGCTTGGAACTAGAATGTTGCGTACTGTTATATGCAAACTCAAGCAATGGTAACACCTTAGCCCACTTGCT
>NW_027160561.1:0-1556 GCF_002600585.1 Cystoisospora suis
ATAGATCCATGTCTACTCTACCTGTCTTTTGGGATCTATCTCTCTATCTCTCTTTTTTCCGGTAAAATGTGTATTTCTTTCTCTCTCTCTCTTTCTTTCTTTCTTTCTCGATCTTGAGATCTTTTCTTGATGTGTATGTGTAGGAGATACCTGCGTTTCCGGGTGTATCTGCCACAGGCGAACTTGGCTGTCGCATCCCCCCGTTGCAAGCATGACAGGAGGGGTCTTGTCACAAACCCCCCCGTCTCGATCCTTCTCTCCTTCTTGTCGCCCTATATACGGAGACCAGGCAACAGCATTCACCCCGTTGAAATGAGCAGAGAAGACTTTTCTCGTCCATCCGCCTCCTTCTGGATGTCTCTCTCCATGAAAAGAAAGAACAGAGACCGATCCATCGCTACTCCCTGCCGCAAGATGGAGCCCGTATTCACAAGGAGAAAAGGCTATAGAATTGACTGAAGAAGCGTGATCTTCATTCGAATATATCATCGTAAACAGACATGGAGGTGCCTGAGACGACGAAGAATGAACCTGAGAAGACGGATGAAGAGGGGGGAGAGACCGACCATGGGGATGTTGAGAAGAGAAAGAAGAGGAAGAGGGACCGGGAGGAAGAAGAGAAGGATTAAAATTCAAGTAAGAAGAAGAAGACTGTTGCTGCTGCTGCTGCCAGATAATGATCCGGTTATCATACCCACAGGAGGCTAAGAGATTCCCATACATCGGATGAGCCCAACACACCTAAAGAAACAGACCAAACAAAGATAGAGAGAGAGATTGAAGATTGAAATAAAGATACTTGAAGAAAGAGATAGATAAGAAAAGATAATACATACGTACCTGTACCAGATTCAATAGAGAAGAGGGCAGAGATACAGACAGTACCATTCAGACACATGAAGAGAGATCTGTAGAAAGCGACTGAGACAGACAAGTAAACTCATATACAGGTATGCCTATGTATATTACCTAAAGATGTATGCATGCATCTACATATGTATACATATATGTATGTCTTCTTATAGAAATTTATCTAGAATATATCTCTGCTACACGCGTATATCTATCTAGATAGACCTACACATATAGCTGACTGCATCTCCGTGTATGGACCTTGCTATTCCCTAGTGTGTATGATGAGGACGGGGGTGCTGCTAGGAGTGAGACGGTCTTAATGTTTCTTTTCTTCTTCTTCTTGTCTCTGAGGCCTTTTTCTAGTCAAAGGGGAGAAAAGAAGAAGAGAATATTCATTCTTTTCTTCTCTTGCTTTTAACAGTCGGTTAGATCTCCTCTGGCTTCTCTTGCCCCGTGTCATATTATATGTAGGTATAAAATGACGATGTGGATGAGAGAGAGAAGAGAAGATCTATCCGCTATACACAAAGTACATACACCTATATACATACAGAGAGAGAGACGAATCTGATTTATATGGGAAGACATGTAAGGGAGCAACAGGGAGATCGATTGAAGATGGTGGAGAGATGAAATAGATCGATACACGCAGACACATGCTGCAAGTATATCGAAGGGTAGATAACTAGATAGACAGGATA
>NW_027160562.1:0-231 GCF_002600585.1 Cystoisospora suis
TGCTCCTACGGCTATAATTCGAGTATCTCTAGATACCTCTCTTTCTCCTCTACCTAACTAAACTATTTTCGAGGCGGTGCGAGGCCTAGGTGCCGCGTAAAGCCGCTGTGAACATTGCGACTTCCATACAAGACCACGAAAACGGGGACATGGGTTTCCCCTACACGAAACACGTTTCCAGGACCCTGGGGGGCTCCCAATAGGTTCCTGGCGTTCTCTTTTAACTTTTAG
>NW_027160562.1:804-1017 GCF_002600585.1 Cystoisospora suis
CTATTTTTAGCAGAATGGCGATCGTAAGTCGCACGAAGCCAAGGCAAACGTACACAGCCGGCCCAAGCCCAACAGACGTAACGACGTAGCAAGGAAAGGAAGAAACCTCGCGAATCCAGGACTACATCAATCAATTCTAGGGACAAAGAGGTCCCTAGCAGGAGAAGAACACAACCGGAAAAGCAAACGGGAGAGCAGCAGACCGACGCACAC
>NW_027160563.1:0-1315 GCF_002600585.1 Cystoisospora suis
GGAGCGCATTGCTCTGACAGTTACTCTCGCGGTAGTGGTGTGCGCGAGGTCATCGCGCGCTGGTTGGCCGAGGCTGGGGATGCCTGGCTTCAAGAAGTTAGGGTAGTCTACTTGGACGGCTGTAGTAGCATGGCCCGAGCAGCGTTCGGCCGAATGAGTCACCGCTATCTCTTGCGGCGGGAACCCCTCTGCTCGCGCCCTTATTTCACATCTTTGGTTGCATCCCCTTCTTTTTTTACAGAACGCAACGTGATGATGTGCGCGAAACTCTTTATTGTTTTCGTCGCGCCTTCTTTACCCTTGATCGATTGTATACGGGCCAGCATTTGGGTGGAGTTCTTGCGCCATTATCAGTTGTTGGCGGTGCCTTCCTCGCAGCCTCCTACACAATTTCCTTGTCAAAGATCTGCTTCCTTTCAAGAATGACTGCGTGTTCCCTATTTCGATTTTACCGTGATTTTGATTTTTCTTGTTCAAAACTGACTTTCCCTTAAGTTCCGCACTCTTCCTTTCTTTCAAGCTGCAAATCCCAAAAGCTGGTACCGTCTTTCCCCTTAGCACTACTTTCTCCTCTTCTTTAGCCTTACTTTCTAGATGGCACCTGTCAAATTTCCTCCAGTTTCCCCACATCTCTTCACCTTCACTATCGGCCCTACTATCTTCACATCCTTCGCTCTCACTGTAGTTTAACAGAGTCTCTTGCACTTCTTTACAACCCTCCTTAGTAGGGACAGGTTTCTCCTTCTTTTCCTCCAACTCCGTCTTTGTGCTTCTTCTCACTGAAGCTATACTCCCTTCTTCTTCTTGCTATTGACCCAGAACGGATTCTCCTCTAAACTTCCCCCCAGAACATAAACTTCTGGCACTCTTGCCCCACCTTCTCCTAACTTCTTCCCCTCTTCATCTCCTTTTCTTTGAGGGAATTCGTTGGCTCTCTGGCAATCCCTCACCCTCCCGAGAGCCGTTAGTCTCCCGACTTGTTCGGACAATGGATTCTGTAATGCCGTGCTTGCCCACAACTAAAATACTCAACGGGATCCTTTCCTCTTTCTCCTGACGGCGCATTCGCCTTAAACGCTGCTCCTTGGCTCCTCCTCGGGAATGTCCGCACTCCCGTTTCTCTAATTAGCACCGGTTTGACCGGTGAACTCCCCATTCCTCCAACGTTTCTGCTGAACGTTGGGCCCGTCCTTCCTTGACTCTCTCCCTGGAAGAACGGTCTCATCGGCGGCGGAAGATGCTCGAAACATAGGAGCCTGTCCCCTCCCGTAGCCGATGTGTCGGGGTTCCCAGGGTGTTTCCCCCACCAAGCTTC
>NW_027160564.1:0-493 GCF_002600585.1 Cystoisospora suis
TCTGGGCGGTGTAGGCGGTGCGTCGGTGTTCTGCTGGGAATGTTCAAGGCTCTGGCGAGATGGATTCGCCTTCTCCGGGGCTGTCCTTCTCCGGGTATACCCCTGTTGAGCCCGTCTCTCGATTGTTAGGTCGCCGAGTGCGTGATCTGGCCGTTCCTGACCTCTGGGAACTTCTTCCGGTCTGCTTGCCGTGTTCTCGACTTCTGGTCCTGTGTATCGATCTGCTGACTCTCCGTTTGCTTCCCCGGTCCTGTTGCTTTCATGCTAGGGAGCTCTTAGTCCCTAGAATTGATTGCTACTGACGTTAATCCGCGAGGTCTCCTTGTTGCCCCGCTCCGTCGTTACGCCTGCGGAACTTCGGCCGGCTGTGGACGTTTGCCTTGGCTTCGTATGGCTCACGATCGCCATTCTGCTAAAAATAGGCCACTATTTGGTGGCGATCGAGGCAGGATTGCAAAATCCTGACAACCCTACCCCTCTTGGAAAAATAGCG
>NW_027160565.1:0-329 GCF_002600585.1 Cystoisospora suis
GGAAAAGAGATTAAGAAAGAAGGAGAGGAGAAGAAGAAGCTGAAAGGACTAACAGGGGAACGGCACCTAAGATGGCTATACTGTGTACGAAGGCTATAAAGACGAAGAAGGATGACAGAACGGGAAGAATAACGAGAGGGAAGAATAGGAGCTGTGCTACCCTACAAGAGGTGAAGCCTGGGGGTCGAAATTCGGATAAGGAAGTGATTGGGAATAACTTCAGTGAAGGGAACTGGGAACCTAGGAGGGCTAGGTGGCCAACTATTGGGGGGAGAGACGACTCTGAAAACGTTAAGCGACTAGGAAGAACCTTAGAACCTAAAGATAGG
>NW_027160565.1:850-1072 GCF_002600585.1 Cystoisospora suis
AAGGAGCCAGGAGGGCCCCGATACAAAGGAGTTGGACAGGGGACCCAAGAAGCCAAGTAAGATCGGAGGTTCTGCCCAGCAGAGGGAGGATACGGGAACTGAACAAGGTTACCTTGAGACAAGGAGGAGAAGGGGCAGTGGTAGCCCAACATCTGAGTCATGAGATTCCAGAAGGGTCGAAGGGGATCCAAGGAGCTCCAGGTGGGGACTTCATGCTCGGGG
>NW_027160566.1:0-169 GCF_002600585.1 Cystoisospora suis
TACATATATATATATATATGGATCTTATGAATCAAGTGTTTGATTCGTAGAGCTAAGAAGCCTAATCCTTCCTGCCGTGTCTCAGAAGATCTTTTCTTCTATCATAGTACACCTCCACTCCCTTGTACCTATATACACATATATGAAGTATCTATCTATCTATATATAT
>NW_027160566.1:330-2212 GCF_002600585.1 Cystoisospora suis
CTTCTTCTCCTCCTCCTTTCTCTCTTCAGATGTAGCGACGTCACTCGTTTCCTACATAAAGTATACCATCTATATACATGTCTACATGTGCATATAAGTAGGTCTGCGTACTACTACTGTCCTTATCTCTCTTTTTCTCAATACGTATAGATCTGTAGAAAGATACAAAATAGATAGACTGAAGATAGGTAGTAGATAGATAAAGGAGAGAGAGATAGAGAGTAGTCTACATGGTAGATAGAGGTGACGAGTGTCTTCTGAATGACCATAAAACGTCGCATTTTCGAGAGTTCCTCCACAGTCTTCAACTTCCTTCACTATGATGCCGCTTTACTACATCTCTCTCTCTTTCTCTCTNNCTCTGGAGGTCCTTCCTTTCTCTCTTCTTCTTCTTTTGCTCATCTCTTCTCTTTCTCTCTAACATATCTATCTGCCTACCTTGTTTATTTATCTATCTATCTTTAATCTGTCTATTTATCTATCGTCCATGTAATGACCCGTCGGTCGGTCGCACTTCTTCATCTTCTGTCTCTTCTTCTTTTCTTTTTTCTCTTATTTCTCGCGCCTCTATCTCTCTCTGTCTCTCCTCTTATCTCTTCCTATCTCAGTAGTATCTATCTCATCTGTCTTTCTGTATGACTCTGAATGTCTATATATCTATATGTCTATCGATATGTGTGTGTTTCTCCTCTCTTTCTGTCTCTGTCTCTGTCTCTTTCTGTGTGCTTTTTAAAAGCATCCAGTCTTGTTAACGGAGAGCGCTTTGAATCCTCGGCGTCAGAGAGAGAAGGCCGCCGAAATTTTCTTCGAGACTTTCAACTCCCCTGCTATGTTCGTATCAGCCCAACCTATACTCGCTCTGTAAGCAGTCCATCTTATCTCTCTCTTCTCTTTCTTCAGTCTTCTCTTTCTGTCTGTCTTTCCTTCTTTCTTTTGTGTTTCTTCGTTACATGTCCTAGAAGAAGATCGACAAAGATCGAGAGAGATCGACCATGTAGATGAAAGATAGAGAGAAGGTAAACAATTCTGTAATTTCCGTAAAGAAGAAAAAGAAACAGAGTGTGCATACATCTATGCTCTTCCTTATCATTATACAAAAAGCCACATACATACCACGCATATATCTACTTCCATACACATACGCATATATATCTGATCTATACATCTATGTAGGTGTCTTCAGATCTATATCTCTTCGAGATTCCTTCGAGGAATGAGTGTTCTTTTGCCCCTTCATTTCCTCTTGAGAAAGAAGAGAAGAAAGAGGAGAAAGAAGAAAAGAATGTTTATATTGATGCTCTGAAAGAAAGAAAGAAAGAAGGGAGTGTGATGTGTTTCTTGCTAGGCGAGGTCGCTTCACTGACTGACGACCTGCGAAGAAGGAAAGAAAGAAAGAAGACGAAAAAGAGAAAAGGAAAGAAAGAAAGATAAAGAGAGAGAGAGAAAGAGACTGAAATCTCACAAGAAGAGAAGGAGGTGTTGTTTGTCTCCTTTCTCATTCCTTTTTATGTGACTTTCTTCTTTTTCTTCTTTTTGGCGTGATATCTGTCCTCGATCATTCTTGTATGTCTCCTTTTCTTTCTCCCTTCACCTTCGTTTTTCTTTCTTTCTTTCTTTCTTTCTTTTTTTCTTTTTCTTTTTTTCTTTGTGTAGCTATTCAAGTGGGAGGACGACGGGCGTGGTGTTAGATAGCGGAGATGGCGTGACGCATGCAGTTCCTGTCTATGAGGGTTTTTCTTTATCGCATGCGATCATGCGGTCGGACGTCGCCGGGAGAGACATTACGAATTATCTCTCTCTCCTCCTACGACGCGCAGGCCATATTTTCCATACTTCCGTAAGAATAGATCAAAGAAAGCAATGAAAGAAGAAGAAGAAGAAA
>NW_027160567.1:0-1799 GCF_002600585.1 Cystoisospora suis
GCGGTTAGCGGGAGTCCTACGATAAGATCTATTGCTATGTCTTCCCACGGGGTTGCCGGGATCGGTAGAGGTTGCAATAGTCCACCTGCGCGCAAATGTGAATTCTCCCCGCGCGAACACGCCACGCAAGCACGCACAAAATTTGTTACATCATTATTCATTTTAGGCCACCAGAACAAGCTGCGAAGCGCCAATTGTGTTTTGTCTATACCAGGGTGGCCTGATAAGATATGGTCGTGATATTGTTCTAAAAGTATTCTTCTGAATCGACCACGAGGCACACACACTTTCCATCCTGCCTTAGTGCGTACCCGCAGATAACCGTTTCCCAGTGAGAATTCTCTCTGATTACAGAGTACATGCTTCGTTATGCACTCTCGACTTCTGAGCGCACGGTACGGTATCTGAAAATCTAGGCACTTATCGTACTCAGTTCGCCACTGTTCTAAATCACTTATGGAACCCGCCTGCACCTTTGGTTGGTTACCTTGCAGGATACATACAAAGTCTTGTCGTCTACTTATTGCATCGGCGACTACGTTATGTTTGCCTGGTCTGTACACTACTTTTATATTGAAGTCTGCTAGTTTGTCCAGCCAGTACCCTAACCGCGAGGTAACCTGCTTCTGTTGCAGTATTCTGCTAAGGGTAGCATGATCTGTTTCTGCTACTACCGGTTTCGTTCCGATAAACGGCTTCCACTTCAATAACGCATGAACGATTGCCAATAGTTCACCCTCGTATGCAGGCATATACTTCGCCCTTGCACCCATTTTTCTGGACTCAAAAGCCACCGGCACCCCGTCCTGTTCCAAAACGGCACCGACAGCGTGTTTTGAAGCATCTGCCTTCAAAACAACGGGCTTATCTGGATCGAAGATGCGAAGCGTCGCCGCGTTGATAAGAGCTTCCTTCAGCTGAGCAACCGCATTACTGTGTTGCGAACGCCACACCATGTCACTATTTTCCCGTAAGAGCAGATGAAGAGGATGTGCCAACTTGTTGAAGTTGGGTATTAAACGCCTGTAATACCCCACTAATCCCAACAAGCCCCGGAGGTGTCTCCGGTTCTTCAAGATCTCCGGCCAGTCCCGAATGGTCTTCAGCTTGTCCGGATCGGCCGCCACGCCGTTCTGTGAAAGAACAAAACCCAAGTATTTGACTTGCTGTTTGCAGAACTCGCACTTGGAAAGTTTTACATAGAGGCGCTGCTCCCTTATTTTTGCAAACACGCGCTGCAGATGACGAAGATGTTCCTCCCTGGACTTCGAGTACACCAACACGTCGTCGAGGTAAACGGTGACAAAATCATCCAGTTCTTCTAGAAATCTGTTTTGCATAAGGCGCTGAAAAGTCGAAGGCGCGCCGGCCAGCCCGAAGTGCATAACATAAACTGGAACGTTCCGTATCGTGTGCGGAACGCCATTTTCCATTGTTCCTCTTCTGCAACTTCGACTTGGTGATAGCCAGATTGTAGGTCAAGCTTGGAGAACCACTTGGCTTGCCCGAGGCGATTAATAATATCACCAATGCGAGGAAGAGGGTAATCGTCTTTTATGGTTATCCCGTTTAACGCTCTGTAGTCAATCACCATACGCAATGAGCCATCTTTTTTGCCAACCAGAGACACGGAGCAGCAATTGGGGACTGGGATGGTACAATAAACTGCGTCTCCAGCAAGTCTCGAAGTTGTTGTTTCAGCTCCGCTAGATGGCTGTCCGACAGATTGCAGCACTGTTTAGGGTACGACGGCAGTTGGCCTGGCAAGGTCGGTAACTTATGCTTGATTACCCTTTCCT
>NW_027160567.1:1809-2271 GCF_002600585.1 Cystoisospora suis
CGAAGTCGTGTAGAAGCTGTTCTGAATCTCCCCCCGTTCCGCCGCCGCACGGTGCACCTCCCGCGTCTTCGCCCGCATCCGGCTGGAGTGGTTCAAGCTTCAGGAACCCGATCCATTCCACTTCCCTTTTTGCTCTCCACTTGTTTACTTGTGCGATGGAACACACTTCGATTAACGAGTCTTTATCTTGTCCCATACTGTATTTTCGCTTCAAGCCCATGGTACCTGATGGTGCTTCCCAGCTGCGGGCGTCTGCTATTCGGAACGGCTCCTTGTCCGGGCACGCGACCCCCGTCGTGCCGTTGTCGGCATCCGGTGTGTTTTCTTTGTTTTCTCTCTCGCTCTCTAGCTTAAACGGTTTGTTTTTAAGTGGCCGTTTTACTTTACGCCTCTTGTTCGTTTCCACTTTTGTTCCGGTCCACGTCAGCGCCTTCTGTCTTTCCTCCGGCACAGTCCCCAAGG
>NW_027160567.1:2540-3092 GCF_002600585.1 Cystoisospora suis
GCAAGTGACCTTAAGTGGTGGCTCTGTCCTGACCGGTTGTGTAGGTTAAGCTCGGAAACCAACCGCGGACGGATGAAGCTTCTGGTGGCGCCGGTATCCCACAGCGCTTTGGTAGCACGCCCCTGAAGCTGTACCGTGTACACCGGAATCTCGCTCATAAAGCGCAACTTCGTTCCTCTCTCTTTCTTCTGCTGCAGAACATATCTTTGGCTTAGGTTCACTGTGACTGAGAACAGTGCATTGCCACCTTCGCCGTTCTCTCCCGACCCCGCCCGCGTCTTTGTTGGTTGGTTCGACTCGGGCGTCCCTTTCTTCGCAGGCTGATTCACGGATATTTTTGTTGCTGGTCTTTCCCCCACTATCTCCGTCGTTAGCACCTCTTGGCCCCCCCTTCCGTAATGTCCGGGACGGACGCGTTCCTCTGGCGACGACCAACAGGTATGCAGTTTTTCGTCTTTAGACTCCTCTAGGAGCCTCCGTTGTCCGTCGTTTCTCGAGCTACACACACCAGGATCACGCGGGTCGGCGTCGGCTTCGGTTTCTTCTCCCTCT
>NW_027160568.1:0-2761 GCF_002600585.1 Cystoisospora suis
TCTTCCTCTTCTTCTTCCCCTTCTTCTTCTTCTTCCTTGTCTCTTCCTACGGCTCCTTCTACTGCAGATCCGTCTCATTCATCGAACCCTCGGGAAGCGCCTCTCCTTCTATCTTCTGTAAGGACAACTCCTCATGGAGATCCAGGGGGCATCGGGAAAACTCACTCTTCTTCCTTCCCATCTTCTTCTTCTTTTGCCGATACTACAAGTCGATGCATGCAAGAGGACGAAAAACGAGGCATGCGCCCCCCCCTGAGCAGTGGGGTGTCAGGCAAAGGAGAAGAGAGAGATGAAAGAGATCATCGAGGGGGAAGAGGAGAAAGAAGAAGAAGCAGCCGAGAAGGGGGCACGGACATCAGTGAACTTGATGCCTTCACCTCCTCCTCGTCTTCTTATTCTTATTCTTCTTATTCATATCATGATAAAGGAGGAGGAGGAGGAGTCGCCGGGGGGGTGAAGGGAGAGAGAGGAAAATTCTTACCTCTTATCCCAGGGGGAGGTGGACAAGCGCCACCCTCGCCAGCAGCAGGCGGAGAAGGTCTACTCGGCCGCTCACCTTCTTCTTCTTCTTCGCTTTTCTCTTCGGCTTTCTCCTCCTCTTCTTCTTCTTCCTCTTCTTCAACAACAGTAACAGGAGGGGGTGGCTGGGAAGGTCTACATTCTTCTTCGTCCTCTGCTTCTTCTCTTCCTCATTCTCTGAGAAGTTCAGATCGATCAGGTTAGTCAAGACAGAGAGAAACAGAGAGATGTATTGCTCTATACATCTATCTATATATATGGATGGATGTATATCTGTACCGATGATGTATATGTGTATCTGTGGATTTGTATATCAAGGGTGTTACGACATATGAGGGAAGTCAAGCAAAAAAGAAATCTCGGGCGTGCACCAGAGCTCATGGCCCCAACCCTCAAGTTACCCTAGACCTACGTATATATGTGTATATATATATATATGTCTGTATATATGTCTAGGTAGTTTGAAGATGGTTCGTGATGGAATGATATGAAGAGTGTTTGACTTCTTACGCAGCAGAAGAGAAGAGAGGGGGGCTTCTTGGGGAGTGTGGTATAATTCATCCTTTTAGCCGAGCAGCTTCTCATCATGTATTCTTCTTCATATCCTTTCTCCTTTTTCTTACCTACCTTTCCTTCTCCTGTCGCCTTCGTTATTCTTATCATCTTCTTCTTCTTCCTTCTTGGCATCTCTTCATACTTTTCTCTCCTGTACAACATGCTGTGTCTCTTCTTCTCTTTCTTTTTTAATGTTTTCTTTCTTTCTTCTTCTTCTTCTTCGTCTTCCTCTTTCCTTCTCAGGTCATCAACAGAAAGTCCTAGTTCTCCCCGCGCCTACTCCTCCTCCTCCTCCACCCTCTCATCCACCCCCTCTGCAACCACAGCAGTCATCTCGAGGGGGTGCTCATTTCTCCACCTCTTCTTCATCCTCTTTCTCTTCCTCTTCCTCTTCTTCTTCGTCATCTTTATCTGCATCTTCTTCTTCATCATCTACCTCGTCTAAAGCATCTTCTTCTCTTCATAATTCTTCTTCAGTTGTAATTTTCTCTAAACCTCCTCCCCTTCAAGGGCAGCTGAATCATCACCATCATCCTCAACGCCCCCCCCCTCCTCTGCCTTCTCTCGTCTCCCCACACCCTCATCATCATCATCCTCATCCTCGTCATGCCCCATCCTCCACGTCGATTGTCTCTTCACATGAGTCGAGGGGGAACATCGATACGTCACCAACCAAACCCCCCTATCCTCCTCCTATCATGCCCTCACCTATTATTCTCCGATGTTCCACACTCCCCCCGCCTCCGCATACACCCCCTCCTATTCCTCTCTCCTCTTCTTCTCCTAGCAGCAAGAATCATCATAGTACACTTGGCCAGCCAGCTTCTTCATCTTCTTCTTATTCTTCCCCTTCTTCTTCTTCTTCAACAGCAACGGCAGGGACGTCTTCATTAATCTCTCCAGCAGCGGCGAGCTGTGGCGTTGTTCTCCCACCTCCTCCTCTTCTGCCTCCTCATCACCATCATTCGGCGCCTCCTCCTCCTTTGCCGGGTGTATGTACACCTCAACAGCAGCCGCAGCAGTATTCTTCTCATATGCATGCAGCAGTCTCTTCTTCGGCTTCTTCTTCAACCAGACCAGGAGGGGGCGCCGGTGTAGGAAAGATTCAGGGGGGAGGAGAAGAAGAGAGAATAAAGACATATGAAGTCTCCGTCAGTCCGGACGATATTCTTAAAGGAAATTTCGAAAGAAAATCCTTTCAGATGATGAAAGGAGCTAACACTATTCCTGATGTAAAGCAATTCCTCCGTCTCTTTAGACTGTGAGCCATGAGGCAAAGAAGACCAGATCCGTAGCTATAC
Source organism: Cystoisospora suis (assembly GCF_002600585.1). Lineage (NCBI taxonomy): Eukaryota > Apicomplexa > Conoidasida > Eucoccidiorida > Sarcocystidae > Cystoisospora > Cystoisospora suis. The sequence goes on from NW_027160568.1 coordinate 2,376, forward strand.
CTATGTGTATCATTTGTATGTGCTGTAGAGAGCCTGTATCTCTCTATTCTGTACGCACATTCTACTCATCTTGGATGGGTTGTATATCTCTCCTATTCACACTGTGGTGTAGGTGCTGTATGTACACCTAGCTGTATTAGTAGGATGCAAACTCATCCACCTCAATCTCCTTCTAGATCTTTATACATCTGTCTCCCTTACCAAACATCTTGTCTTCATGTATTCTGGTTTCTCTATACTCACCTGTCTATGTAGAGACATCTGCCTGTGTATATGTCATCTATCTATAGATCCTTTATCTATCTATCTATCTTTAACCTATCTATCTATCTATCTATCTTTGATCTATCTATCTATCTTTGATCTATCTATCTATCTTTGATCTA
>NW_027160569.1:0-202 GCF_002600585.1 Cystoisospora suis
CGGCTCGACGCCGATTCACCGTGTCCGGTGACGCTTCCTGGCTCAAGCCGAGCCAAAACGTTAGGCTTCACTAGAAGCCACTCATATTTCAACAGTTCCCACACGTGCATCGAGTTTTTCGCACAAAAATACCGACTCTCTTATGCACACGTCACATCGCGACCCGCCTGGCCTAGCTCGACGGCTCCGACCCGCGGGGATT
>NW_027160570.1:0-1095 GCF_002600585.1 Cystoisospora suis
ACCTGCGCTGTGTCAACGGACTATGGGAGACGATCAGCCCACACCCAGCCGTGACATCACCCCTTCGGGACGCCGAAGCCGACTTCGCGTAGTCTCCGGACACCAAGAATCATTACGTCGGCTGACAAGTACTAGGTCAATGGGCGCGTTATCTGGCTGTTCCAGGTCGCTGGAGAATCTCCCTGCTCTGCCCGTCGCGTTCTCGACTTTAGCAGTTGATGTGCATCAATCTCCTGGCTTCGGTCCTCCGGCCTTGGTGCTCTCTCAGTAAGGAGCCGCCAGACTCAAAAATTGATTGCTGCTTGCGTCGGTTTGCGAGCTTCCTCTCTTCTCTAGCTGCGTCGTTTCGTAACTTCGGTTTCGGCAGGTTGTGGATGCCTGCCCTAACTTCGTACGGTCTACGACCGCCATTTCAGTAAAAACAGGACACTATTTCGTAGCAATCGAGACAGGTTGCAGAATCCTGACACTCAACCGTCCTGCTAGCTTCCCCTAGAAAGCACAACCATCCGCAATTAATTCTTACTACCTACGTAATGGATAGATTGAGTTCTAAGAAACACTCCCAAGTACGGGAAGGCGAGGAATGGCTCTTCCTCAGGGACTTCGACTGGGTCGAGTGTGGAAAAAAGGCAGGAAAGGAGCTTCGAGACAAGCCAATCTTGAACACCTGGATGCCTTCACACACACATCATGCACCCCTTTGTCACAAATGTCTCAAACCTCTTAACCATAGTTTCTCTAAATAATTCCACTGTTAGGATCTCCTGGGATCCTCCTGAGTTGCTTTCACGCAGGCGCGGGGACCCTCCCTTGGGAGTCTGGACTCCCTTTTCTCACAGTCCTGTCCACCGACGGCACAAACTACCGGCTGAAAGTTCTTAATGCAGCCAACTAGCGTTACTCTTCGGTTCACCCAACTCATTTCTCAAGTCACAAAGCTTAGAGGCCACACAGGCCGAGTTCCTTTTACACTCACCATTTGCAAAGGCCACACAGTGTCAGGGCGGTTGCCCAGACACACACGCTACCGATAGTAGCACTTACGAGTAGACCTATTATTAGTTAGGATAATAGTCTATTTAGCGACTAGCT
>NW_027160570.1:1114-1239 GCF_002600585.1 Cystoisospora suis
GCTATCCGCCGCGGTAGCCTAGCGTAGGGCGGCACCACCCAAGGTCGTGGGGTGGTGGAGCCCAGAGGTGAAAAAAGGGGACTTCTTTGATTTTGCTATTTTTCGAAGGAAGTCTATGGATAATT
>NW_027160570.1:1274-1424 GCF_002600585.1 Cystoisospora suis
AACCTCTCTGGAATTAATTATGGTGATCGATGCTTAATTTTGGCAGGCCGCTAGTACGACCTCGGAATGTACGGCTACGCCGGGAATTTCCCCGGGCGGTTCTAGTCCTTTTTATGATTTCATTCAGTTTTAAACGTTCCGTTGTAGAGT
>NW_027160570.1:2059-2186 GCF_002600585.1 Cystoisospora suis
CTCAACAGCCCCTCATCAGGTGTCCAACATGGCAGAAGATACTAGGGGAATAGCAGAAAAGAGAAAGAGGATAGTCCAGTCCATGAATGTCACGCTACTGTTCCGGGCACGCCTCTCACGGAGCTTC
>NW_027160571.1:0-219 GCF_002600585.1 Cystoisospora suis
ATCTATCTATAATCTATCTTTATGTACATAGAATAGATATCTACCGACTCGTACGAAGGCTAAATGTAGGCGACCTCGCTGGTGTCTAGGGGAGGGGCTGTGAAGAACATCTCGCATCACTTGCTGTCTCTTGTGAATCTAATATTCTAAATGATACGATGAGTAGACACATGAAGAAATAGATCTCTGTATACATGGGTGGGGTGTATGTACAGCTGA
>NW_027160571.1:277-12422 GCF_002600585.1 Cystoisospora suis
CTTTCTTTCTCTCTCTCTCTCGATTTGGCTCTACACATTTTAACCAATAAGTGACACGGGGAGATAAAAGGGAATGAAATATCTTTCTTGGTTTGTAGAAAAGAAGAAGACATGGATAGACAAGGAGTCGTGCATATATGAAGAGAGGAGATTGACCTCCTTGTTTCTATGCCTTGGCGGTCTGTTTGCTTTGTGTAGATTTCTTCTTCATGCTTACTCGTATCCGAGTTCTTTCATACACTGAAGAAGAAGTCGGACAATTTCTCGTCTTGAGAAACCTCGCCATTTCTTCTCTTCAAAGAAGCTCGGAGCCGGAGGTATAAGATGAAGAAGCTCCGGCCCTTCCTCGTCTCCTTGCGAATCATCGCCATCCGTGAGACATGTCTCCTTCTCATGTCTCCCCCGTGTTTTGATGTGGTTCTTCTTCTTCTTTGAAAGAGGCGAACGTCCATTCTTCTGAAGTGAAGAAGAAGAAGAGGAGGAGGATGAGGCGTCATGACACCGTACAGAAGAAGAAGAAGCAACTTGAATCCTACTACTACTACTAGAGGGCATTTCTTCTTTCAGATCCTTTCCCATCTTTCCAATGGAGGCAGCAGAGAGAGGAGCAGAAGCTGCTTCATATTGATCTCTTTCTTCAATTGGATTGAGAAGAAAAGGCGACGACATTGCATGGAGAAGAGAATCTCCAGACACGCAAGCTTTGAAAGGACAAAGACCTTTCAGTGAAGAAAGAGACGAAGAAGAAGAAGGGACAAAAGAGAGAAAGAAGAAAAGGAGGAGTTCGGGTGCCTGAACGGGTTGAGAAGAGAGAGAATGAGGAGTTGGAAAGAGAGAGAAGAGAAATTAATACTAGGGAAGAAGTGGATGGCACAAAAATTCGAAGAAAGAAAAAGAAGTTCAGATGATGAATAGGATGCAAGATGGATGGAGTGACAGCGGAGAAGACGACGACAGAGAGGATGACGATAATGAAGATAAAGAAGATGAAGAGGAAGGAGAAAAGAGATAGATACGTTGTGACGGAATGATAGGAGAAAAGCAGGCGCGAAGAAAGATGGGATGAAGAGGAAAGAAGAAAAGAGAGGGAGGAAAAAAAGAAAAAGGAGTTGTTAGACACCACCCGAATGTCTGAACATAGCCATAAACGAAAGAGAACCTAAGGTAACGTGCGATCAAGAAGTCTTCTCCTACACACTGACCTTGTCGACTGAATTGGTAGTGTACCTATCCCCCGCTCTCCTTTCGGCAATGAAACTGAGCTGACAGAAAACGACCTCCCCGAACTTCTCTTCAGCGTGTTTGTGGAGCACAGCCAAGCCAGTTGCCTACCTGAAACAGACACGTCCTTCCTTTGAAGAAGAGAATCGAAGTTCACACGAAGGAATGCCCGTCGTTAGCACGCGGTCTGTCCTGGTAGAGACGGCGCAAGACCATAGGAAGGATAGGAAAGAATGAAAAAGAAGAAAGGAAGGCGCTAGGAAGAATGATGGAGAAAAGAACCCGCGGGTAGTAGACAGATCGTCGTTGCACTGCTGCATCCCCAGGCGGTTCTGACTAGGCATGTAGAAGAGAACAAAGAGAGGTGGGAGACAGAGCAGATCTCCTTCTCTTCTACAGATAGCTGGCTGGACAGCATGAAGGAGGCAAGACGACGAGACTAAGACATCTTACATGAAACGCGTTCTCGGGAACTTGCTCAAGCTGAGGTCTAAAATGATGTGTCCACTGTGAAATGCGACATGCGACAACTGAGAAGAGTAATGAGGTGTACATACACTCGGAGACGTGACGCCGAGGGAAAGAGGAGGCGACTACTTTAGTAGTCGTTGTAGCAGGCCAAAACAGGAATGAGAGAAGGAGATGTGTCAGCTATGTCAGCATCCACTAGATGAAGAAGTCTGGTAGTCCTTACATTGAAAGAGAAGGGAAGAAAGCGGGCTCTTAGCAAAAGTAAATAAGAAAAAAAGGGGAAGAAGAACGCTTTTGACTAGACAGATCCACGGCTGACGATGAACCTTTCTCCAGGCGTCGTCATGCAACGACGACACTCTTGAGGAGGATGAGCCGGCAACGGTGATTTACCTAGAGATCTCTCTACCTCGCACTCTTTCATGGTAACTATGTCTTAGCGGCGAGTCCGAGAGAACGTTTTTACCTGTCATAGATACGGTGGTACGAACACACGCTCTTCCTTTCGATGTATGGAGGCGGAGAACGACGACCAGTAGGTGAGGATCGTGATAGTAGTCGTAGCAGTAGAGAGACCTTGGGGGGAGAGATCAAGTGACGCCTCTCGAGAATGAGACCCAAGTTTCCTCAAATAGAGTGCTGTGTCAAGAGCTTCCATAGGAAAGAGCCTTGGAAAAGAAAACGGACAAAATCAAGCAAACAACACTATTCTTCGGATGGGTGAGTGAGTGAGTCAACTGGCGACCGCTCACATGGCCGTGTTGCACCGCATGGGCTCGCCATCATCCGTCACCACGTCCATGACTGCTGCGGCAAGCTCGGTTCAGGCTGTTGATCTCTATTTACTACTCATTAGGATGAATTTGACTCGAACACTTTCAACAGTTGCTGAATTCGTCTTACCCTGCGATCTTGCCCTTGAAGTCTGATGTCTCCGCATCAGTCATACCAAGGTCCAGGAGGGGGTGTTATTTGCCCGCTGCACTAGGCACGCCTTTTGTTCGAAAGGAAGGACCGCCCGACTTTGACGAAGGAAACAAGGGGTAGAGTATTGGGGAACTCCTTACGTTTTGCCTGTTCCGATGTCCTCAGTGAAGAGGCCCAAGTAGAGAGACAGCTTCAGGAAAGACCGCCCCGGCCCTACTGGATGGCCCCTGCTTTCGTTTGTCTCGCCTCTTTTCAGCACCTGCCTAAACCGTCCACGTCAAGGGACAAAAGCAGTACGCCGGTCTAACATTTCCTGTAGTGTTCATTTCTTGTGGAGCGGGAGGTGACAGCAACTCCGAGTGGACAAGCGAGGAAATTCTCATCGAGTGTCGACGAAGGGCACGTTGGGCACCCGAGTGAGTATGCTAGTACTGACCGGTGTGCCGGGTGCGGCTGCTGGGATGTGTGCGGCGACCACCCGGCCTGTGTGTGGACACGACTATGCGAGAACGGAAGATGTTGTGCTACCTTGTTGATGGCATTGCAAAGATCTTCTAGTGTTGTATTTTATCCACTGACATTCGACTGGGTGTGATTTGAGTGCTGTTTTTGCTTCGAGATATGGCAGATTGAAGTGTGTGTGTACGCTCGGACAGAATCTCTGTCTTTGATGGATAGCAACGAGGAATCAGCGATTCTTGAAGACAGGGTGACAAATCATACACCCGTAGCCAACAGGTGACCACTAAAACGGGAAATCGCGCGCGGAGAGAGGCTAGCGTTTAAAAACCAGCGACTGTCGATAGCACTTCTTGCCTCTTGCCACAGCATGCTAGTCGGTTCCCTGGTGTTCAACGGGTCTGGTCAGTGCGGACAGCAGCTCAGGTAACAACCGTTTAGCCTAAAGTAAGCGCTGCGGAAGCCAATGCTACTATCCTCTCGACTGTTTAGTTCTCCAACATTATTGGCTCCCCACGGGCTGCTACATCGAGCGGCAGTGGTAGGTGATTTGTCCGTTCGCGCGGCAGCCATTCACTATGCTAGTTTCTTTCGTATCATCCTTATTTCCTCGAGGCTTCACAGTGGTGTGAGCTCTCCTGTGTCTGCATCTTATCAGGCTAAACAGACACCTCTATCTTTCTGCTCAACGGGTCTTGACCGATTTTTGACTGCAGAGCACAAGCTGCCGGGACCCTTACGCACCCTCGGAAATGCCAAGCAGTACAGAAGGCCTCGAGGGGCAAAATATGATACCGCATCCCAATAGCGCAGGAGGACAAAATGCAAGAAATCCTGAGAGCAATGCCAGCGTACGTCTTTTGCTTACAAACCTTCAGGAAAAAGCTGTGAGTTCACCTGACCGGCTGGGTGCTCTGGGGGGGGCGCGCCTCCGTCCGGCACACTAGCACGGCGGGGAGACGACGCGGCATGTACCGCACATAACCAGGGTGCGCAGTAGGTCTCCGCCCTTGACTGCCTTGTTGGATAGCATTTCAAAAACGGCGCCGATCAAAAAGGAGGCAGTCCCCGGATACGGCTGACCAGACTCAGCAGACTCTCTCTCTTAAGACACCTCCTTTGCTACAGGGAGAAGTTAACTGCGGCTGAACCGTTACCGGTCCGCCCGCCCGCCCGAGTAACGCTTCTCAAAGTGCTGAGTAGCTGCTGCCCTGCTCCCAGGTTAGCGGTAAGTAGCAAGTTAGAGAAAAGCAGCGCAGAAGCCAAATGAAGGCATGCATTTCCCAAGCGATCATGGGAACACCTCACGCATATAGGGAGGACTGGGAAAGTCTTTTGAACAGTCGCTGGCGTTCCGTTTTCACTTGAGGGAGCTGCGTACTTGGAGGCGCAGCGCTTCATCGCCAGCACTAGCGAGGTCCCAATCGACCCGCAATTAAGTCCTGCCTTCTCGGCCTATGTCTTCGTCCGGCGCCTGCATGCATCTGTTCTCTTGCCTCTATCTGTCCGAGACGGATCCAACTTATTCCTCCTGACAGGCTTTACCGGCGAGAGCGCGCTTCTTCTTCATTGAGCCTGTAAAGCTCTTTTGTACGGCTAGAGGTTTCGTCAATTTTCTACATGTCCTTGTTCTGAAGGTCGTGTGGAAGCGACCGTGTCCAGGTGTGTAAGGCGTAAGCGCCCGTCCCAGCTTTGTAGGAGCCTTGGAGTTGCGCATCAGCTGCCTATCCTTCACAACAAACCCCTTCGGTTTTTGAACAGAGCCAATCGTTTTCAGAGGACTCCTACCATCGTCATTCTGTTTAGGGCCGTGTCCAGATGGAGGAGATAGGGGAGCATTGTGGGTACCCTCTTTGTAAGCAGTTGGATTTTCTCCCTTTTTTCTGCAGCCAATGTCAGAACTTCTACTGTCTTCAGCATCGCACGCAGACAAGCCATGAGTGTCCGGAAGCAAAACCTCCTGAAGCTGTAGAGGTAACGACCATCGGATGCAAACGGTGCCGACGTCTTTTTGAAGTTCCGGACAACATGGCCCCTGACGTGTTTCTTACCGCACATATGCAAAGCGCTAAGTGCGCCGAAACAGAACGTCAGAGGCCTCGCTGTTCTCTTGTCTCATGTACGTCCCATAAAAGATACTGTCTTGTCCAGTGCAAAGAATGCTCGCAGTTATTTTGTGTTAGTCACCGTTTTCCAGCGGACCATCAGTGCCCTGTAGCGGCTGCCGCTGAGGCATCGCGTGCTGCTCGTTCCGAAGCCTCGGCGGCTCTTGTTGCCCAAGCAAGAGAGCGCTTGAGGGCCGGACAAGCCTTGGTAGCTTCACAAGGACTGGCAGACAGCAGTAGTTTCAAAGAAGAGTCGGAGACAGCTAGTAGCGATGCAAGAGCGCATGCCGCCAATACTCACAACAGTGGTCACCGTTTCATACGGAAGACCAGCATGACAGCTAAAGGTTTGAAAACCATGAAGAAAGTGGAGGCGATGAAAATAAAAGTGAAGGCAAAACCGGATCCTTCGATATCTGAAAGGGATCAGCTTGCCGTTAGAGTTGACTGGCAGTTCGCCCCGAAAGAGAAGCTGCCCGCAAACCTCAGCTCAGAGGACAAGTTTAAGGAGGGAGCTGTTTTGATGGTAGATGGAAGTAAATCTGTAGGATGGAATCTTGACCGGGTTTGCTCTAAGTTATCAATTCGTAACGCGAATGCAGAGACAGGTCCACACGCGACGTTCTGGGCATTCGGAATCTACGATATGAACCCAAAGGATTCACTGCAACGTACCTCAAGTGTCGTCGTTACGAGGCTTGAGTCAACTGCTCAGATGAAAGACTGTGTCCAAGATGGTTCCGTTTTACTTCTTTTATGGGAAGAATGACCATGTTCAAATGTGTAGTATTGCCCGACTGCCCATTACCGGCAATGACTTAAGACTCGCGGAAGTAAGCTTCTTCGAAATCTCGTACAACAGTAACCATTTTCACAGGTGTGCTTCCTGCGGAGTCCCTCCGAGCCAACATGCCCCGGAGTTGTGGGACTTCGCGAACTTATGCCTGTTCTTTATTAAGCTTACGGAGGCACGGGCAATGCAGTCTTTCTTTTTCTGAAACGGCCTCGGCTTTTCAACTCGTGGGCAGGACGGCTGCGAATATCTACGCGGACGCACCAGATCGCGTGTGAAGTTTCTGCAACCTACAAACGGATGTCACTCGGTCCAGAAGTTCAAGTGGAGCGCTGTCGCCGCGCCCACCCATGTTTCCAAGCAATACACACCAGGAGCAGACCTGCACCGCAATACTCCCGACTGCCGCAGCAGTCTCCGCGAAGCGAGGGACAGCCTCGTCTGCTGGGCGGCAACCACCGACTCACTGGGATGCTCTTCACGCTACCTGGTTTCTTAGGAAGGCGCTTCAGATAAAAACCCAGTTACTGGGGCGGCCTGCTTCTAATCCAGAAACGATGTAGAGCGCCACAGTGACTTACTATGTAACCAGTTGTTCTGCCAGTGTGACGACCACACGAGGCCGAGTTTACGGTTTACTTCCCTCTGCTCCTAGCAATTGTTCCTTGCAAACTGGCTCGCTTGACGCGGGAGGTACGGTACAAGCTTGCCAGGGGCTTTCAGCTCGGTTTCGGGGGCGCCACCCACAGCCGGCATGGACGTCGGGCGATGCCCTGTTCCGTGTTTTCGCCGCTCGTCGTCTCCCAGCTCACGGCCCGCGCTCCCTTCTGGCCGGCGCCGAGGCTGTCCCGCAGTGCCGTCCTTTAGTGTCTGTACCAGTCTTTTATACAAGCAGTAGCAACCACCGGGCGTGTGTGCTCGCTCTTTTCCGGTGTATCCTTCGGCGTTCAATCCGCCGGCGGAGGATGGCCATATGCCCTGGTGCTCGGGCCTATCCGCAGGCTGGGCTTGTGGAAGTGTTCAGACATCTTATTATCCATGCAAGTTCGATGACTACGCCATCGCTACTCCACGTACTTCCGTGCCCTAAGACTCTTCTCAGTAGGCACGTGCCCTGCCTTGCTAGCTGTACGGCCCCGCCACTACCCGAGTCGGCGCCGCTGCTGCTTCTCGACATCGTAGAGGGGGTTCCACTGCGGAAAACCGGTAGACGCTGTGGTCCCGAGATCCAGCTTGGTTCCGCCTCATACGGCAAAGCGCCTCTTCTCTCTGCACTACGGCAGCGCGGGGGCATGAAACCACAAAGCCACTGCAGCGACTTACCCTGTCTTCTTTTATCTTGCCTGGGTCAAGTTCGGAATAGGCACACCAAACTCGGCTATCGTACACCCTGTAGCGCCACACGTGCACAGCCTCACTGTAGTTTGAGAGCCCAGTGGCAAAAAACGAGAAACCCAAGCGATTTCACGACACACTACGGGGCCGCTTAGGCGACGTCACCGTTCACCACGCAACAAGAATCTCGCATTCAGCCGAGTGCGAGCGGAGAACACCACCACCACCTCCGCGCAAGAAGTCCCGTGTACATTTGTACAGCTCAACAGAATGGTCCACCTCTGACTGCTTGTCCTCTCTGCGCTTCTAAACAACTTGGTAGCTTTCTTTCTCGTGCATGTGACACATTCGCACGCAGCGACGTAAACTTTCCGTCGTGACGGGGCACGTCATTGCAGCGTTTTCCAAGCAGACAAACAAGCGCCAGCACCAAGTGAGACGTACTACAAGGCAATTGTTCCCTATCACCCAGCCCACACAGGAGAGAATACAAAAACTCGACAGCTATACCACCATATAAATACTGATCCATCATAGGGCCAACCTTCTAAACGGAGATGATGCCATGAAGTCCACCCGCTACACCAACAATAGCGGAGAATATCCAAAGCTTTCCAACGGCTGCTGTGAATGCTGAGGCCTCAACGATGACCTTAAGCGAGCACGTGACCTGCCCCTTGACGCAACCGAGAAAAAAGGACTGCTGAGCGCCGGGGAATCGATCTTTGGGAATAGTCATCTCTAGACCCGAATCAAGTTTGCCGGACCACCATTTAGTCTCGTATTTCGGGAACAAAGCCTTCCATGTGGTTTTGCCGCAGTCCTGCGTTGTGGCGTTAGGTCCTGAACAGTAAGCCTCGGTGTGATCTGGAGGTGATGTCTGAGCTCCTTCGCCGCACTTCAGAGTGAAATGATTGTTGCTCTTAGACACTGTTATTTCTCCGACAATTGCGGTGCTGGTGTACCCACACGTCGCAGTTTGGCCAGATACCTGTGCGGTCGCAACAAGGCACAACGAGAAGAAGACTAGAGCAGAGAGGACCAAAGCGACCTCACCGCGCACTGTGGGAGGCGCCGAATGTCGCGAAGAGACGATTGCCATTTTCACACAGAAAAAAAGGGACTACAGAATGGCTGAGGCTATATAAAGGGAATCCAAGGACCCTTTCTCAAAAGGCTAGAGACAATAAAACACACGTAGACACCGTTAAACACACACAAACCACTCCGCTCGCACCATGGCCGGTTGCCCAGCGGAAACTCGCGCCTCTGTGTTGCCGCACACCCGGACATGCGACGACACAGGACACGCGGACCAGATCTATGCTGGGCGACGCCGGCCCGTACCACCCCTGCTGTCCCACGCCGTCCGCTCCTTCTTTATGAGAGATTTTCAGTACCTTTGGGCTTAGCGGAGAGAATCTCACAACTTCTGTCAGTCCGGTCAACGCGAACAAGAAAAAAATTCAACTAACTGACATAGTTGCCACTTCCGTTCTGTCCCCGGTGTACCGCCGGGAATTCCCTGGAATGTGTCTCCGTCCGTCAGTCAGCATTGCTCGTCTCTCGCGGCACTGTCAGTCAACACTTGCTCGTCTCTCTTGGCGCAATCGAAACCGCCGCCGGCACCACCACGACCACCGAATCAGTCCGTGGCCAGTGTCATCACGAGCAACACCGCCGGCACGTCTCTCACTCACTCGGGACAAAGAATGTCTATCAGTCATGCAACCGCCCCGGCAAACTTCCGATGCAACACTATCGTTTCAGTTCGGATGTAACAATTCTGTCGGAGACAATGTTTTCTATTCGCGTCCTTCACACATGGATATAAAACTATGCAATAAAAGCGTAGTTGTACCTCCAGATGAGCGCAGGCATTTGATGGTACATTCACCGGCACTTCAGTTGTGAAGAGAATTGCCGATGATTCGACAGCGTACGAGTGTCAATGGGCAAAGGCAGCTTCTCCCCCGCTTTGACACTTTGTTTTTGCACTGAGAATACTAGTCACCACACAACATTTCGACCGGCCAATTCACGTTTGAAACTAGAGGAACCTCAGACATCTTCGTCCCAACAAGGGACAAACACGGCAAATTACAAACACAGGCAGTGTTTACCGTCGTAGTTGTTTGCCGCGAGGCCCCGGCTTTGAAGAGAAAGTCGCAGGAAGGATGAGTTTGGAAGAGTGGGGGGACGGGTGTCTCCCCGACATACGGAGTCAAAAACACATGCCCGTAGATAGGTAAGCCGGCGCTTTCCTTGTTTGGCCGGTTGCGGACTGTGTGAGGCGGGCAGTGTTGCACTAGTGGATCTCTGTCTTGGAGACTCGGTTAGGCTTTTTCGGCAACTTCAGCGAGTTTGAGAGCTCTCCGGGTGTATAATGAGGGCGGAAGAAAGGTCACTTCTTGCTGCGCAGAGTGACTCGACCGGAGGCGAAGAAGGCGCGTTCAGTTGCGTGGCTAGCGAGTGTCTCACACATGGTAGTGGACGTGAGAGTGATGTAGGACGGTGAATTTGCCCTGCCGGAGTGAGTCCTTCGCATGCGGGCTCATCCGCTTGGTGCGCGAGGGCAGTACCGCTCACTCTCCGTACACCGCGCGTGCTACTTGTAGTCTTGACCTGTGCCCTTTCAACGCAATGTATCTCCTGACAATTGTTTGCGAACAGCGCCTTTCCCAACTCCTTTGTGAGAGGGGGGGGCCTCGGTCAGTCAATACGACGATTCCTGTTTTCTCTCCGTCTCCAGTGCGGCTCTGCTTTATTGAGCCGACGCGTACTGAAGCTCCGATACCCGTTCATTCGCGCTGACACATCCATATACATTCACATCAAAAGTGCGACTGACGTACAAGACAATGAATCTTGAATCTATACACATGCAAATATCAATGAAGAGGACACATAGCTAGTAATAGCTTTACAGGAGAAACTATCGATAATATTATTCTTGGTCTTGATGCTCTTGCCGACACAACGCCAGTCAAATGAGGGGGGAGCCAGGATTTCTTCAGAGTCCCTCCCCCTTTTAAAAAGCCTAGAACTGACAATGCCAAAGAAGAAACTTCTTCCGATTATGGAAAAGCCTTTTTTTCATCTGTCATATCTTTGTTGCCCTCTTTCTGTTTTCCTCATACAAGACTTGACGGTGATAAGCCTCAACACGGCGCATGCGTTCGAGTGTATAGGCATCTCGAGTCGCAGCAGCAGCAGCAGCGCCATCTTCCGTACTATCTTGAGATAGCGACCGCCTTGTCCCCCGATGATCATCCCTACTTCTCTCTGATTGTTTTCTCCAAGACTCTCTTATCCCTCCTCTCAAATCTGCGGTTTGCACCCTTCTTTCCTCTTGTGAAGAATCGCCGGGCAGCCGGGACATCCTACTTCGATTGCCGTCACCGGTGCTGTCGACTGGGGGGGGATACAGACTATAGAGAACATCTTGGCTGTGAGCAAATGAAACACCCCTCGATGGTCTTCTCCTTGGGGGGGGTTTGATTTCACATTCCTCCTCTTCTTCGTCTTCGGACGATGACGACGATGAGACCCCTCCTCTACAGCAAGGGCAACAGCAGCAGTTGCTTCTTCTTCTTCTTAAACAGCAACAGCAGCTACCACAGCGATGAGGTCTTCTACCACGTGCCAAATTCTCGGCTTTCTTTCTCCTGTGAAAAGACAAACACCATAGATTGCCATGTGTATACATATTCGTGTACAAAGAGAGAGATGATCACATACTACGCACTGTATCAGACATGCGAAGAACGAAGGAAAGCATTCCCGGCCATAGTAGAATGATGTTCTAAGAAGATAAGAAGTTCTCCCTCTACATCTCCTTTGACGGAGACAAGACGCACACCCAGATTTCTATCTATCTACCTTTAATCTATCTATCTATCTTTAATCTATCTATCTATCTTCAATCTATCTATCTATTCTCACGTCACACAGACATGCACCTATGCACCTCCATAGTATATCTATATATACATGCCCTCTATACATATATATGTATATTCTTACCGCCTTTTCTGGTGTATTTTGATGAAGCAATTGAGGAGAGCGAGGAGAAAGATGAGAAGAACACAGGCCTCAATGATAACGAGAAAAAGCCTAGGGACGTTATCCGTGATAAAGGAAGGAAGCCACGAAGTTAGTAAATCGATAACGTCGATTGTGCCATACGCCTGAAACTTCGTGAGAAACTCATACTCCTCTACACAGAAAGAAAGGAAAATACATGGAAGAAAGAATGAACGAAAGAGATAAGAGGAAGACCGAGACAAGGGGTGTCGAGACGAGTAAGATAGAGGAGAGAGGGCGAGGTCAAAAGAGAAAGAGACAGAAAAGAATTACGTGAAAGAGAGGTATCCATTACGTCCCTTCTTTGAAAAAGTCAAGACAAGATTTGTAAGGGGAAAGATCAACACTACGAGGACACACAGACAGATCTTTGTATCTATATCTATATCTATCTATATATTCTCGATGTATAAGAGCGCATACTTTTTCAGAACTATCTTCCGACCTATCTCTGTCTCTCTATGTCTGCATCTATCGATACGTATTATATCTCTCTATCTATCTATCTATCCAATCCGAGGATGATCGAGACACATGAAGTTGCCTAAATGGAATGCATTCCTGGAAGAACTGCCAAGGATCGATTCTCTCCCCTTCATACATATCTCTGCATACATGTCTCCATATACACATACATACAACATACGTACATCCATATATGCCTACATCCCTATACCCCTACAGACAGACAGACACATATTTTCTATGTGAAACAGCAGAGAAGTAAGAAATTATTTCTTCATCTATC
>NW_027160572.1:0-577 GCF_002600585.1 Cystoisospora suis
AACCCCCGTTTGAAAGACCCGGTCGGGGCGACCAGACCCAGCCGAGCGACCAGGTCAACAAAGTGACAGCAAAGGGGAGGACGAGGCCTCCCCAGAGTGAGCAGAAGCAACAGGTTAGCCCCAAAGGGCGGAGTTCCAAGTAAGAGTGAAGAAAAAAAAGAGAGTAGTGGTCCTGGAGCGGTGTCAACAAAGGCAGGCGCGACGGCGGTCCTCCCTCCAGGCGTCTGGGTTGTAGCTACGGGAAAGGCTGTTATGGTAGACGTTACTGAGAAGTGGAAGGACATCAAATAGTGATTCTTAATCGGAAGTTGTGTCAAGCTGTCTGGTTGGCTGTCAGGAAAAGGGAAAGCTGTTCATCTGAACGCGTGAAACACAAATAGCTGAAACAGAAAGAATGTTATGACGGATGGTTCTCGTGTTGCGAAGCTTCCTCCAAGAATTCAAACATGTTGCTCGTATGTATATGTCCCCATGCATATCGTTGCATGAATGTATGCGCTCGCGGGGTAATCATAGTGTGTGAGTGAGCTCTCTCTCAGACTTCCTTAGTCTTCAATAGTCATGAGATGTTCTCCGT
>NW_027160573.1:0-234 GCF_002600585.1 Cystoisospora suis
CAGGAGAGAACACCTTCTTAAAGGGGGAGAAGCAGCAGTTTTCAATGAAAGGCAAATCAGGAGGAACCGTTTGTAAAACAAGGGGAAACACAAGGTCATCTGATGAAGAGGAGGAGGATAGAAACATAGTAGAAAAGGGATCACAGCTCAACCAGGGGTGCAACGCAGTACAAAACCAGCACCCGAGGAAAGGAGAAGGATTAGCCAGAAGGCAAGAGCAGAGCCGGCCCGTAG
>NW_027160574.1:0-1127 GCF_002600585.1 Cystoisospora suis
CACCACCTAAGCGTCTGAGAGTGTCATCCTCTTCCTCTTGCTCGGTAATCAACACACCTCTAGAAGTCATATGGATGATATCAACGCTCACGCTCGTCCTCAAGCGATCCGGAAAGCCTGCATCGCGAGAAGATAGAAAAGGAAACTCAGCTCTCGAAATGTCACCCCCCGAAATGTCAGAAGAACCTTGCAACCGCCCGGCAGTCGGATTTTGCTTTGAAGCCGAGACTTCTTTCTTGTTTCCGCGAGCCGTCTTAATTCCCATCAGGGTGGCGATCTCTCTTTCGCCGACCCTGCAATATCGTCCGCACACGCTCCCGTTGGCTTCCGGCGAAGCCAGTTGAAGGGTGAAAACCTCAATTTTTCGAAATACACACAAAAAGCCAGTGCCCTCCGAATGAATTCCGAGAAGGAAATTCTGATTGATGCTCGAATTCGCGCGCAAATAATAGCGTGAAAGCTTGCAGCAGTCGTACTAGAATTTCCGCAGCAGCGGCGCCCACGAAATGCCAGAATAAAAGATCGGGGAACGACCTCAGGCATTTCAAACCGCCCTTGACGTCCATTTTTTCTCGTCACTCATACTCGATCGTATGTCATCTGAAATGACCTGCATACAGCGTATCGGTCGGCCACACCCCGGCCACTGAAGACCGAGTGCAATCATGAGACCGCAGCCTTGACGCGAAGGAGTCTGGAGATAACCCTTTTCCCCGGAATGGATATCACCAAGGTCGAGAAACGTTCCTCGACACAAGGCATCCTGCGAACCCTTCCCCCGCATGCAGCGCGCAACTCGGGGTCAGGGCATCGACGACATATTCCGAACGCCGCTTCGTTCTTCTTTGGATTCGGGGGGCGGTAACGAAAGCAGGACCCGGACGCAACACGGGTCACGGTCAGTGCTGATTCTCTTATCGGCGGACAGAAGGTAAGTTTTTTGAAGAGGACCATATCTCAATCGTCTCTCGCCGACGTGCGGGGATGTCACATGAATATTATGACACTCCGAGGTGCTCAAGGGGCTCGAATTATAGTCGAGGGTATAAGCTGGAACAAGACTTGGCGCGAGAATCTAGATATGCTTAACGAAGCTTGGCCCCCCTGGTCACCACACATAGAGGGCC
>NW_027160575.1:0-4386 GCF_002600585.1 Cystoisospora suis
CTGAGGTACGACAGGAGGAACCAACTCCTGAGGTACGACAGGAGGAGCCAACTGCTGAGGTAGGGCAAGAGGAGCTAGCTCCAGGGGCCCCGGCACCCCCAGATCCTGCCGAAGAAGACCTGGTTTCTCGTCTAGAACCTGAGGCGCCAGTCCTGACGCCGGCCGGCTTTGAAGAGCGGATCCATGCATTGTACCCGGAAGGAGTAGAGGATCTTGTTTCTTCCGTGAGGTCAATTCTGGAGACCCGAACGGACGATGGTCACGAACCCGCTAGCATGGAGGCGTACCTTCAAGCGACCCTGGAGACGAACGACCCAGTAGAAAAAGCCTTCAGAGTCTCCCGGTTAGTGATGATTCTCGAAGCAAGTAAGCTGCGCGACGTATATGCGGAAGTGTTATCTTCGCGACGAATTCTGAAAGAAGGCCTGGAGGCAGGGAGAGAGGTTTCGTCACCCCGCCGTCTGATCTCTCTTTGGAATACAGAGCTTTCCGAAATCGAAGAGACCATGGCAGAGGCCCGGAAGCTGGCGCTAACCGCATATTCGTTGATTAACCCGGAGGAAAGTCACAATGTTAAAATGTACATGAAAGCCGAAAGCTTTTCTCTTGAGCTCCGACAAGATGCGGTCAATGACATGGTACTAGAGACATCAGAAGTACACTCTGGTAACACTCCGCCTCTCGCGAATCGTCAGTCGGTGCTACTCGACATTCGCGGCGCTGACGCAGACACGATGGACTACGCGACACAAGTAGTCGACGATCTTGTTTTGGTGAAGATGCCCCTGTCTCTCTCTCCAGTTGTTCTGCCGCTTCCATCTGAGTAAATCTGCTGCTGTCGGAGTTTTTAACTGAGCAGCTTCTCAGAAACTATCCCACCCCGGACGGTATTTGGTTGTGAAAACGAAACGTATTCAAACACGAAAGAGAGAAGTCTGTCGGAGGGAGTCTGTGCCGATGGATAATGCGAGATGCAACCGTACTGCCGCCGAATGTGTAGAACGTACCGGAAGAGATGTCCTATTCTACAAATTCGTCCTCCCCACGGGAGGAGTAGACATGAATCTTCTTCCGTCATTCTCTCGCTTTCGATATATACGTCCAGGTCTCGCGATACAGAGCAACCGAGGAAGGTCGCCGCCGCCCGTGTCACTCCGGGTAGCGTAGCGTCTGTTTGAAGCTTCACGCATCCCGTATGGTGCCCGGCAGCCGCCTACCGTTTGGTTTTTTTTCTTCGAAGCTGAGAGCTAAACGGAACTCACCTTTTGTACGGGAGGCTAGTCTGCAACCCTCAAGTGCAATGGTGAGAACCGCAAGAAGTTTGTTACCGTTGTCGTCACCCCGACGAGTCTCACTGGCAAGAACCAAGCGAGACGTCGGAGCCCTCGTGGCCGGCGATTCACCTCGGGGCACCAGCACCGATCACGCTAGCAGCATTAGAATCACCACACTAGATCGGGTGCCAGGTGAGTGTACGGTTTTGACTCACAACCATTATGGAGCACGATGCGACACATAGCGTGAAGGCTCGTCAAACGGCTTGCTAAATAGCGGCGGTGACGGGCTTCTCGTACCATGAAGATCGCGACATCCTGTCCTGGTGTGGTGTGTGGCAACCGTGTGCACCGTCGCACCCAACTTCACCCAGTCGCGAGGAGAGACGGTTTTTCGTGAAAGTCTCTGGTATGCAGCAGCTGAAACGCCGCAGAGATTGTAGGCGGGTAAGCCCTGCAGCGCCAGCGCTTATGAAGTAGGCTCCCCGGTCACGAGACAGGACATGTAGGAACAAGCACACGCCAGCGCGAGGCCGCCGAATGCGAACGGTGCAAAAGCCTCGAATGTTCTGGACTTGGCATTGTATCGACGGACAGGAAAGAAACTCTTGTATCGGGTTCAAAGAGACGTGGAAGCGATTGTTGCTTCGCTCGAAAGGGTGGCTGCAGACAACACCGACGGACAGATACAGATTTACCGAGGAAGATGGTCGATTCTCGCCCGTCAGGATGACTACCTGTCCCGCCTCATCGAAGGGGCGCCAACCTGTTCGTCGGGCAACATGATCACCACGCTAGCCATTCATCCTTTGAGAGACTTCAACCCCTCTGCTGGTCTCTTTGTTTCCAACATTCTTTCGTCGTTGTCCTCTTTGTCGGGGACTTTTCTTTCTAGCTTCTGCTAAACTGTGAACATCCAGCCTTACAACTCTCACGGTCGCTGCTGGCAAGGAAGTTCTCTCAGCGGGCCGATTATCCTCTTTTGCGTTTGCCGCTGGGACGCGTGTATCACGTTCTGAAGGGCTCTCGCTCACCCGATTCGAGCCGACTGCACCAGTAAACCGCTGTGTATAGGCGGGCTAGACCATGGGACGTGATGAGGTACTCTATGTTCTGTTCAATAGTCCTTATGATCACGCAGACGCGGCTGCACCTGTTCGGCGTGCCTGTACCCGGCGGTGGAATTTACTGCACAACAGGACAACGACGAGTGAATAAGGCAGACGAACCCAGGATGACAGGTGGGTAGCCGCGCCGGTCTCAGCACTGCTTAGTTTACTAAGAGCGATTCTACAACAGAGCCTCTGTCACCACTAACTATACTTCGGAGATGATCCCTCTTCAAGCGTGGCCTCCATTGTTCCAGTTCACCTGTTCGCTGTCTCCTTGAAAAGGAGCTGAATGCAAGCCTGGACGGAGAGTCCAGCCTGCATGCATACACACATACCCCGGAAGCAATGACTAACCTACGCTCGTTGCACCGCACCGCGCTGTGTTTGAGCTCTTCTGTTCCGGGGAGGGACGACCCAAACGATTCCTAGTCTTCGCTACAATGCAGTTTGGCATCTTTCTTTCTTTTATACGCTCCTTTTCGTGTCCGTTGGAGTATTGCTCCTTTCCCCAGTTTTCAAGAAACCAACCGATCAGCGAGTAGTAGAAGGGGCTGTTCGGAAGATAAAAGGCATTTCACTCTGTGCTGACTGCTGCCTCAGTTGACAGACTGTCTTTTCTGAATGCCTTCGCTTCTTTTCCATTGCCGTTCTGCATGTGCTCACACCCTGCCGGCGTCGGCGTGCGCTCCGGTCTGTCCAGCTCTTTGATGTGCAGCTGTTGTCTTGGTGGTGTATCCTTGACTCGAAAGCAGCGTTGGAGTTGGAGCCTGCTTTCTCAAAAAAGCTACGCGCCACGGAATTGTGGCTTCTTCTTCTCCATGAGGTTCTCCTGATTCGCCTTTTTCATCCTGTTTGAGCTTGAAGGCGATTCTGCAACCCCGGAATTCTTTCAGCTCCCGTCCAAGAAGGCATTTTGTTTCTCTCAACTCTCATACGGTGTTGAGCCGCTTAGCTGTTTCCACTCCCTACTCATTCGCTTGTTTGCCACCATTTCCCTGTGCTTGATTTCTTCCTACACCCGACAGCAACCATCCACAGGTCAAAATCTCCATCTCACGTAGAATGAGAGGTTGTGTAAAGAACTCAACACTAAAGTATTGGGCGACCGTTGCTGTTCTTGTGGTCTTGATGCCCTCCTTCTTCGCCCGTCTTCGTCCTCAAAGGCCATTGTTTGCGCCGGATCCCCGGTGGAGTGAGATTCTCGGAGCCATACGTCTGCACTCTTGGCTCGTTTTTCGTGTGATCAATCAGCCGTCTCTGTACGACTTTGCCTACGAAAATTCATCACTCGATTTCTGTTTCTGCTGAGTGAAGGGAGGGCCACCGTCGCTATTCAAACACCATGGCAGGTAGGGCGACGGCGGTAGTTCTCCGCCTCCGTACTAAAGAAGGCCATAGCAGGATTGAGGTGTCTCCTACGGATCCACTTGAAGAGGTTGTCACAAAGATCTCGCAGCATTTGCAAGTTCCTCAGCAAGCTCTTCATCTCTATCTTGATCAAGCGTATACTCAGGTAAAGAGTGACTTGAAATTACCACGCTGTGAACTGGAAGAGGACCGGTGAGGAAGGTCGCGGCGGGGGATTCTTCACTTCACACTTCTGTTCAAGAGGCGACGAAAACCTCTCTGCTTGATATTCCGGTTACGAGCAGGTCGAACCACTATCTCTCTACCTTTAGTCTCTCTATCTATCTATCTATCTTTAATCTATCTATCAAAACGCGTTTTAATCAAAGGGTGGATCCGCATGACAGAACACTGTTCCTGCAACACTCCAGGGTGTACGGACACGCTTCTATATATTCCAAGTGTATCCGCCGAGATGCAAGCGATCCTGCTTACGCTACGCACCAAGGCCTTAACTGGGTGAGCGCTGATAAAAAGCTTTTCTGATACGTATGCACTATGAATCATCCATCCACAGAAACCAATAGACTGAAGACAGACAAACAGATGAGGGAGAATAGGAGATGTAGTGGGAGAACAAGAAGAAGAAAGAA
>NW_027160575.1:4397-4800 GCF_002600585.1 Cystoisospora suis
GCAGAATGAAGATTTTGGAAATTGTAGGCAGACCACATAGGAGCACGCATACACCGTATGACGCCTGAGACGTTCCCCACTCTTTTTCTTCCAAAGGCCAACGTGGGGCCGAAACCAACAGCACTCGGCTCGTAATGTACCTCTCTCATACACATGATATGCAGCCTTGTGAGCCTGAACTTGCTCTATCTAGAACAAGCGCTCTAGCCGTAGGTTGAGATGACTGGCGTGTCATTCTGAGGACAGAGTGACGCGCTTCCTCTTTCATTCCCTTCCATCGACTTCTCATCGCTGAGAATGGGTGTGTTAAGAACGACAAGGATACAACGTAAAGGTTATAGAAGAAATATACATCTATCACCCGGTGATTCGAGTTGAGGGTTTTGTGTAAACCCCCCCCCCC
>NW_027160576.1:0-190 GCF_002600585.1 Cystoisospora suis
TGGTGTATAAACCTGGGAAACAGAATGTAGTCGCGGACGCCTTGAGCCGGCGACCAGATTTTATTGGGGCTATTGTGCAAACAAAGAAGAAAGGAGTTAAGTTAGTAACAGAAGAAGTCAGATGGGCGGAACAATACACAAGGTGTAGAGATTTCAAAGAAGTAGTAAAAGCCTGTAAGACACACCAAAG
>NW_027160576.1:559-1596 GCF_002600585.1 Cystoisospora suis
TTCTGACTGTAGTGTGTAGGTTGACCAAGATGGCACATTTCATCCCCACTCGACAGTGTACATCAACTGAGGATGTGGCAAAGTTATTAATGAAAGAAGTGATTAGATTACATGGGGTGCCGAGCGCGATCGTCAGTGACAGGGATACTCGATTCACGAGTGAAGTGTGGAGAGCGATGTGCAAGGGTTTATCTATTGAACAAAAGATGTCGACAGCCTACCATCCACAAACAGATGGACAAGCTGAACGTACAAATCAAACAATTGAACAGATGTTACGTTGTGCTATATTGGGTGATGACTCCAAATGAGCAGACTTGCTTCCTTTACTTGAGTTTGCGTACAATAGCTCAGTACATACGAGTACTTAAGCTACTCCCTTCGAATTACTCTATGGATTTACGCCTTGCAAGCCCATCTGCAAGAAGTTTGCGATTCCTAATACACGTGTTGAGGCAGTGTTCCCTTGGAAAGCTCATGTTCAGGTGCAGCGTGCAAAGCAGAAGTTACGACAAGCGCAAGAATATCAGAAGCGACACGCGGGCCGTAAACGACGCGTAATTGCTTTCAAGCCCGGGGAACAAGTCTGGCTCAGTACGACAAATATCACCCTGGATGGAAAGTCAAAAGCCCTCAAGCCCAAGTTCATTGGACCCTTTAGAATAATAAAGATGTGTGGACCCAACGCAGCCAAGCTGGACCTCCCGAAATCAATGTTGATACATCCCGTCTTTCATGTTTTCCTGCTTGCACATGTGACTCCGGAAGCTCCAGAGTTTAAAAGACCCAAACCAAGGCAAGAAGCAGTACGAGACCAAGAGTACACGATCGAAGGTATCTTAGATCATCACGAGGAGGAGGGTCGACGTTCATTCCTAGTCAAATGGACCGATGGATCATCGTCTTGGGAGCCGGAAGAAAACCTGCAGGGAGCGAAGGAGACACTTCAACGGTACTTGCGAGGAACCGCGACTGGCCACGCAAGAAAAGGGGGAAGGAGAGTGTGAGGAACGAACCTCACGACTCGTAAGGTTCTT
>NW_027160577.1:0-226 GCF_002600585.1 Cystoisospora suis
CTTTCAAGCCCGGGGAACAAGTCTGGCTCAGTACGACAAATATCACCCTGGATGGAGAGTCAAAAGCCCTCAAGCCCAAGTTCATTGGACCCTTTAAAATAATAAAGATGTGTGGACCCAACGCAGCCAAGGTGGACCTCCCGAAATCAATGTTGATACATCCCGTCTTTCATGTTTCTCTGCTTGCACATGTGACTCCGGAAGCTCCAGAGTTTAAAAGACCCAA
>NW_027160578.1:0-260 GCF_002600585.1 Cystoisospora suis
TCGGTACGGATAAGGAAAGAGGGGCGCACGAGAAGAAAGAGACCAGAGAAGATCAAGTGTGTTTCAGGGGAGAAAGTTAGTAGGGAAAAGTGGGACAAGTGAGATCCATGCTTTGGTTCGTGAATCAAATGGTTTAAATAGAATTGACCACGTGAGTGATTTATGGTGTGCGGTGGGTCTTGTGGGCAACCTTGTGTGGACAAACACCCTGAGGGAAGCTGACCGGGTCTCAGCTTCCCTCAGGATTTTGCAATCCTGCC
>NW_027160579.1:0-124 GCF_002600585.1 Cystoisospora suis
CGATGAACGATTAACGTAGAATATAAAGACTGTTTCTCTTAAGCCTTTTCACACGTATCCACCGCCACAGCCGGCATGGATAAGTGCACGGGGGAGTCGGTCCGGATCCCAGTCATAGGTGCAA
>NW_027160579.1:585-3186 GCF_002600585.1 Cystoisospora suis
AGACTTCACTCGGCTGACCCTGGGACAACTGCAGGCGCGGGCTGAAGCTTTCGCACTAGGGGAACACTTGCAAGAGAGGAAGACCAATCAAGCTACATCGGTACCCCCAGCAAGCATTCTGGCTGTTAAGGGCACGGCGCAAGAAGGTGGGAATCAATGCTTTAAATGTGGAGCAAGCCAACATTGAACGAAAGACTGCCCGCACCGGGTAATCCGGACGGAACCACGACGTGCTGGCGTACAGAAAGCGGAGTGTAGGATTTGCCGGAAGCAAGGACACGAGGCGCAGGCATTTTGGTTTAAAGGCATGCCCCGGTGCCGAAAGTGCCAGGGGTTCGGCCACCTGGACACAGAGTGTCCATTATCGAAGAAGGGAGCTGGCGGCGACACCGCTTCGATCAGGGACCGCAGAGGCTCAAAGCGGCGCTACGGTGACAGACCCCGCACGGCCAGAAGTACCAGCCGCACACCTTCCAGGAGCAGGTCGAAGACACTGCGCGGCTCAGTTTCCCCTCCAGGTTCAGAGCGAAGAGGCAGACCACCTAGAAAAGTGTCGTTTTCATGTACGGTGGCGTGGCCGGTAACGGCAGGCGACCACAGGCTAGATGCTGCCGCAGACTCAGCCAGACGGGACTCGTACCGGTTTACTGCGAGAGTCTCGGGTACTATAGAGAATATTCGTGTCAAAATGCTAATGGATTCAGGCGTTGAAGAAATTCTGGTCGGGAAAGTGCTCGCGCAGCATCTGCAGGCAGCAGGTGTTCCGTTTGAACAGACAGAGGAACGAAAGACGAGAGGACCCAGCAGCGAGCTTGGAGAGCTCCCAGTAGTCGCTGCAGCTAACGCCTATTCCGCGTCGGACCGGCCGCCGTCAGAGATAGGGTCCTGTTGGTCGAGGAATTAACTGAGGACGTCATAGTGCGCTTTGGCTTCCAGTACCTCGCAAGGTTGACAGTCGATGCCGTTGCGGGCTGCATCCGATTCGCAGACTTTCCAGAAGTGACCCTACCCCTTCTCAACAGAACGGAAGCCCCGGGTCTTTTAAGAGCGGCAGCGACAGTGACTATCCCTGCCCGCTGTGAACAACTTGTGAACATCCGACCCACAAGCTTCTACCCTCGGCCAGTGCGTGTCTTACCTTACTATGGACCGGGACCCTGCGCGAGGAGGTTTATTGCCGCGTGCGGCTATGCAGAAAAAGAGTTATGCCGCATTTTGGTGTTAAACCCGTCGTCAAAGCCATGCCGAATTACAAAAGGAGCTATAGATGGTAGACTGTAAAGATGGACACCATAACAGCGGCCTGCGTGTGCAAACGTGTCACAAGCGAATGCAGTCAAAGAGTCTGAGGAAAGTTGGGAGGCCGAGATGCCATCCCTACGAGACACCAAGGCTTGCAGGACATCGGAGGAGTTTGAAAGCGTGCAGGCCCTTCTTCAGGAATTCAGAGACGTTTACCGTTTTGCAGCAGACCCCCCGTCAAGTTGTCGAGGTGCGGAAGCAACTATTCCTACTGGAGCAGCGAAGCCCTGCTCCACTGCACCTTACAAGAAATCGCCGGCGGAGAAGCAGATAGTGGAGCGTGAAGTTGCTAAGATGCTCGACTTCGGGGTGATAGGCCCAAGCACGTCACCTTGGGCCAGCGGTGTGGTATTGGCCCCGAAGAAGGACGGGACGTGGCGGTTCTGTGTAGATTACACCAAACTCAACAAAGTGACGGAAAAAGATGTCTATCCGCTGCCACGCATCGACGACCTGCTTGCTGCACTACAAGGTGCGACGTGCTTTAGTACGCTGGATATGGCGTCTGGGTATTGGCAAATACCCATGGCACAAAATGATAAGAAGAAGACTGCATTTACCACGCACGTAGGTCTGTATGAATTCAATGTGATGCCGTTTGGCCTGTGCAGTGCTCCCGCAGTTTTTCAGCGCTTGATGGACACGGTGTCAGGAGGAATAAGGAGGCATTAGTATACCTAGACGACATAGGCGTCTTCTCTACAGGATTCGAAGAACGCTTGAGGCGGTTGCGCATAGTGGTGGAAAGATCTCGAATGGCGGGAGTCAAAATTAACCCAAAGAAATGCCGGCTGGCGCTACGAGAAATGACCTACTTGGGTCATGTCGTAAACGGAAAAAGGATAAAGCCAGACCCGCAGAGGGTAATGGCTGTTACCACCTCTCCGCGGCCTGCAACACCACGAGAGCTCCGACGATTTCTTGGCCTACCTGGAAATTGCAGAAGATCTATAAAAGGATTTTTCGAATAGCAGCACCACTTTATGCCCTAATCACAAGCCAGCCCTTCGAGTGGGACGCCGCCTGCGATGAAGCGTTTCTCAAGCTAAAGGATCTACTGGCAGTAGCACCTCTTCTTCATCATCCGTCACCCGACATCCCATACATAATTGACTGCGACGCCTCGACCGTAGGATGGGGTGCCGTACTCCAACAACACTTACCGCATGAACCGGCAGCACGCGTGATTGCATATGCTAGCAGAGTGTTCACCTCTGCGGAAAGAAAGTGGTCAGCAACAGAATTGGAGGCAATGGCAGTTATATGCAGCCTCGAAGAATTTCGTGAATACATTCTAGG
>NW_027160580.1:0-511 GCF_002600585.1 Cystoisospora suis
CCTAGAATGTATTCACGAAATTCCTCGAGGCTGCATATAACTGCCATTGCCTCTAATTCTGTTGCTGACCACTTTCTTTCCGCAGGGGTGAACAGTCGGCTAGCGTATGCAATCACGCGTGGTGCCGGTTCATGCGGTAACTGTTGTTGGAGTACGGCACCCCATCCTACGGTCGAAGCGTCGCAGTCGATTATGTATGGGATGTCGGGTGACGGATGGTGAAGAAGAGGTGCTGATGCTAGTAGGTCCTTTAGCTTGAGAAATGCTTCCTCGCAGGCGGTGTTCCACTCGAAGGGCTGGCGTGTGATTAGGGCATAAAGTGGTGCCGCTATTTGGGAAAATCCTTTTATAAATCTTCTGCAATATCCAGCTAGGCCGAGAAATCGTCGGAGCTCTCGTGGTGTTCCAGGTCGCGGATAGTTGGTAACAGCCATTACCTTCTGCGGGTCCGCCTTTATCCCTTTTTCGTTTACGACATGACCCAAGTAGGTCACCTCTCGTAGCGCCAGCC
>NW_027160581.1:0-221 GCF_002600585.1 Cystoisospora suis
GGCCCTGTCGGACTACCTGTAGCTTCATGCATTGCCAGTGACTGAGTTCGCCCATGCTGCATTGGCAGCTTGTGGCTGTACCCGCGCTGCCGTTTATGCTGAGCTTTTAGGCGTCTACGTCGGTGCTCGGCTCTCCTGGACTACTCGGTTCTGCCTTGCCTCTCGGCGTTGTTGCTGGGGTTTACGCTGGGCGGATCGGGCTCATTGGGACTACCCGTGGT
>NW_027160581.1:790-1127 GCF_002600585.1 Cystoisospora suis
ATTTGCCTATCCAGAGGCATTACCGGGTCAACACCATACACAATGTAGTACGGAGAGTGGCCTGTTGCCGGGTGGGGGCTGGTGCGATATGCGAATGCTACTGCTGAACAAGAGTGGTCCCAGTCCCCACCCTTCTCCATGACCAAGCACGCGAGCGAATTGCCCAATACTTTCATAAACGCCTCAACGACCCCGTTCGCTTGCGGGTTGTAAGGTGATGCGCAGTTTACGGATGCCCCAACGGAATGCTAGTTCGTGTATTGTCTTGGAGTCGAACACTTTCTCGTTGTCGGTGAGTACTGCTGCGGGACAATCATACTGGCACACTAACCGATGC
>NW_027160581.1:1623-1848 GCF_002600585.1 Cystoisospora suis
TCGTCCATCCGATGCTCCCGGACAATCTTGGCACTTGATTGGTCCCTGAGCGGAAGTGACTGCGAGAGACCCGTGCGATGAGAGGTTGCCGCCGGTGCAAAGGCATAGTCGGGGAAGATCCTTTCGGCCATATTTGAAGTTCTGCTCCAGGGCTCTTGTTTGCAGACCGGTTGCGGACTCCCCATTCTGAATAGGGCGTCCGCGTGAGCTTGCTTGCTGCCGGAA
>NW_027160581.1:1863-2381 GCF_002600585.1 Cystoisospora suis
GCCCAACGGGCAAGGCGCCCCTTTCTGGCTGTCTGTAGCCATCGCAGCGACACGTGGTCCGATCGCACGATACACTGCCGGCCTAGAATGCATTCACGAAATTCTTCGAGGCTGCATATACCTGCCATTGCCTCTAATTCTGTTGCTGACCACTTTCTTTCCGCAGAGGTGAACAGTCGGCTCGCGTATGCAATCACGCGTGGTGCCGCTTCATGCGGTAACTGTTGTTGGAGTACGGCACCCCATCCTACGGTCGAAGCGTCGCAGTCGATTATGTATGGGATATCGGGTGACGGATGGTGAAGAAGAGGTGCTGATGCTAGTAGGTCCTTTAGCTTGAGAAATGCGTCATCGCAGGTGGCGTTCCACTCGAAGGGCTGGCTTGTGATTAGCGCATCGAGTGGTGCCGCTATTTGGGAAAATCCTTTTATAAATCTCCTCCAATAACCAGCTAGGCCGAGAAATCGTCGGAGCTCTCGTGGTGTTCCAGGTCGTGGATAGTTGGTAACAGCCATTAC
>NW_027160581.1:2401-2713 GCF_002600585.1 Cystoisospora suis
GGTCACCTCTCGTAGCGCCAGCCTGCATTTCTTTGGGTTAAGTTTGACTCCCGCCATTCGAAATCTTTCGAACACTATGCGCAACCGCCTCAAGTGTTCCTCGAATCCTCTAGAGAAGACGACTATGTCATCCAGGTATACTAATGCCATGGTCCACCTTATCCCTCCTAACACCGTGTCCATCAATCTCTGAAAGGCTGAGGGAGCATTGCACAGGCCAAACGGCATGACATTGAATTCATAGAAACCTACGTGCGTGGTAAATGTAGTCTTCTTCTTATCATTTTGCGCCACGGGTATTTGCCAATACCC
>NW_027160581.1:3007-3504 GCF_002600585.1 Cystoisospora suis
TCGACAACTTGACGGGGGGTCTGCTGCAAAACGGTAAACGTCTCTGAATTCCTGAAGAAGGGCCTGCAACCTTTTAAACTCCTCCGCTGTCCTGCAAGCCTTGGTGTCTCGTAGGGATGGCATTTCGGCCTCCCAACTTTCCTCAGACGCTTTGACTGCATTCGCTTGTGGCCACGTTTGCATACGCAGGCCGCTTTTATGCTGTTCATCTTTACTGTCTACCACCCGGGCGACTAAAGCTCCTTCTGTAATTCGGCATGGCTTTAACGACGGGTTTAATACCAAAATGCGGCATAATTCTTTTTCTGCATAGCCGTGCGCGGCAATAAAAACCTCCTCGCGCAGGCTCCCGGTCCGTAGTAGGGTAAGACACGCACTGGCCCAGGGTAGACGCTTGTGGGTCGGATGTTCACAAATTGTTCACAGCGGGCAGGGATAGTCACTGTCGCTGCCGCTCTTAAAAGACCCGGGGCTTCCGTTCTGTTGAGAAGGGGTAG
>NW_027160582.1:0-1669 GCF_002600585.1 Cystoisospora suis
ACAGAAAGTTCACTTAACGGGTCACTCCCGTCACGGTGTGGAAAAAAAATGTATCAGGACGCATTCGTAGAGGCGGCTTCTCTTCCCGCCAGCAGCGCCGATACACCGCAAGCGATTCTTGTGCCGAAGACGACCCGGAGTGGTCGATGTGTTAAACCCAACGTGCTACGTTTCCCTGGATTGGCCCCTGTAGTAAGGCCCATCAGGGTTCGGTGTGAGCAGGTGCCTCCGTGTCCTTCTGTTGCGGGCTGTTTTGAGGAGCCGTGCGTGAAGCGTTACAGACACGGCGGCTCTATATAAGGCCCCAGCTACTTTTGTAGCTCAAACCAAGAAAGTGTTTTCATAAATGTGGTACACGTACAACCGGGATTCTATTTGAATGGAGTTTTCGTAAGATGCAAGGCGCATAACCCTTCCTTGCATTTCATTCCTCTGCTGTGTGCCGAACAGCGCCCTTGTCGGCAGGTCCCCTCACTCCGGTAACTTAGACACTTTGCTAGTCCCAAATGGATAGATCTGCTAGTGGCAACGAGGCCTTTCAATTTCAAAACCTCCGCAGCTGTAGTATCTTGTCACGAGGACAAGCCGGTTTCTGTTCGGGTAGTTTTCGCTCCCCCCCCCCTCCCGCCTGGCGGCCTCTCTGCAACTCGTTACTGGTGTCTTAGAATTCCCACTAGATGTTTTGTCGCCAGCCTGATTCTCATCGGTGCCGCGCAGGTAGCACCACCGTCCATGGCTGCCCACTGTCAGACACACCGCTACATCAGTCGGACTCCCTCGGTGCATCCGATAGTGAACGGTTTCACCGTCGCTAGAATTCGCTCTGTGCTCTTCAGGCTTTATTGCTCCGTACGCTTCTGGCCGTACTTGTGCTCCTGCGAGTGCCTGCTTTGAGCTGCTCGAAGTTCGTGAGGAGGGTTTACATGCCGCCGATCGGTTATCTCGCTTAGACATTGTGACCCACATGCTTCGCCGAATCCCGGCGCGGAGTCCCTCCACGTTCGGCAACGAGCACTCGGACGGGCTTGGCTGAGAAGGCACCGGACCTCGAGCACCGCAGAGAGTCCCCCCCTCTTTCCTGGGACGGCTAGAGGCAGACGCAGTGAAGGAGTGCTTCTCCGGCCACCCTGCCAGGAATTCAACAGTCATACACCGGGCACCGTGATGAGTTAATACGTTACGCCGCGAAAGGTGCAAGCCTCACGTGGACGAACGTCGGCTCGATTGGTGGAACGGACATGCCGTGTTGGGAGGGGGGCACCAGAGCATCTGTGGTATTCCAGGCGTCAGCCTCGTCGTCACACGGAGACTGTCTTTGTCGTGTGATGAGCGAACGGTCTCGGCCTGCGCCCCCAGCCGCCAACGACTGCTGTTGCAGTCGGCTGTCCTGCCGGCACTAGTCAGAATGGAACACAAGGACAGGAGCGGTAAACCAGCTGGGGAATTATCATGCCTTAAAGCGCAGCTTTAGCAGTGGGCCCGCCCTGTGCCGGCTGGAGCAGTAATCAGCGCACACGGAACTGCTGTATCTCCTTCGTGTGACAGCTTTTTGTCGCCATGCATTCTGAGTTCTTGTCCGCCGTCGCAGCAATGCAAACTGTCTGACCGCTTCTCCGGCAGCCGAGATGGCTGTGGAGCCGGACAAGCGTCGCTACTTTGAATCCAGTAG
>NW_027160582.1:1782-1987 GCF_002600585.1 Cystoisospora suis
AGGGGGATGATTGGTGAATCTCGGTCAGCTGCAGTCTCCGGATTTTTTCAACACGGAAACTGCGCTCCTAAGGCAGCGGTCCGCAGAGGGACGCGATCCCTGTAAACCGCCGAACATGGAAGTGTCCTGCACCGCGGACCCAGGCAAAGTCAGCGACATCATGCTGGCTCTGTCTCAGCCGTTGCCTCCCTCGTCTTCACTGCTG
>NW_027160583.1:0-376 GCF_002600585.1 Cystoisospora suis
TACGTGGCCTGGCCGCTGAGATCGGCCAAATTCGTGCTCCGCTATACGCGAGTTGCGGGGTAAACGGCACCTGCGCCGGTCCGCTGCCCTTTCGGTGCAAAATATCGATTTTCCTAAATTTGTTCCTAGGGCTGCAACTCGGGTATCTCTCGATACCTCTTCTTCTCTTCTAGCTAACTAGACTATTTTCAAGGCGGCGCGGGGCCTGCGTGCCGCGCAAAGCCGCCATGAAGATTACGAGCTCTACCCTACGTCACGAAAACGGAGTCATCGGTTTCCCCTACACAAAACACGATTCCAAGTCCCCAGGATGCTCTCAGTAGGTTCCTGGCGCCCCCCTTTTACTGTTAGCATCTTCTAGGAGGCGTCAAACTCC
>NW_027160584.1:0-317 GCF_002600585.1 Cystoisospora suis
GACAAGCAGATCGAACAGAGTCCTCAGAGGCCAAGGACGGCCAGATCACACACTCGGCGGCCCAACAAGGGGCGGGCTCAACTGGAACACACCTGGAGAAGGATAGCCCCGGACAAGGCAAATCCAGCTCACCAGAAGCTTGAGCATCTCCAGTAGATCACCATCGCATCGCCTACGCCGCCCAGAGAGAGGAAAGGGGTACGGCACGGACACCCAAAGGAGTTGGATGCCTCCTGAAGGAGGCTAGGAGTCAAAGGAAGACCCCGGGAACCCAGTGGGAGTGTCCCGAGGGCCTGGGATCGTGTTTCGTGTAGGGG
>NW_027160585.1:0-3590 GCF_002600585.1 Cystoisospora suis
ATACATGTACATATACATGCATATACATGTACATACTTATACATGCATATACATGTACATACATATACATACAAAAGACATACATATTCATACATATACATAGATATTTATACATATGCATATAAATACAGATAATCCATGGAGATTAGGATAGAGGAAGAGAGAGGAGTTTGTATTGAAGACGGTGACGTCTGCAGAAAGAAGAGAGACAGGGGGGGGGAATGACGCGAGGCGACTATATCCAAGGTTCAATGGAATCGAAAAGGACGAATATCAAGAGAAAAAGAAATGGAAAAGATTTCTCTCAACTTTTTCTTGTAGAAAGAAAGAAGTTGTCATTCATCATTCTCTTTTTCTATCTTTTCACTTGAAAAGATACAACATACTGAACACCCTCAACAGGATAAAAAGAAGAAGAAAGAGAATAATGAATGACAAGAACAAGGAAGTGGGCATTTGGAGTGTACATACAGCTCAATCTGTCTTTCATCTTAGCTAACAGAAAAAAAAAAGACTTTATCAAAAAGAGTAAAGCCGGTATACGTATACATACTGTATTCATATATTTGTATGTATCTATGAGTATATATATATATATATATATATTTACGTATGCATGTATATACATATAGAGAGAGTTTATGTTCACGAGACGAGAGTGCCTGTCGAAGTGTTGGAGAAATGGTGGTTCAAGAGAGAGAGAGTGAAAAGAGGGAGAGAAGAAGAAACACAAAACTGAAGCAAAGAATCCATCGGCGACTCCTAGCCCCTCCTGTCTCGATTCCGGGTGTATGTACAGACAGACAAGCGTTCGGAGAGCTACCTTCACTCCTGTGTAGTTTACGTCACATGAGAAAAGCGAAAAAGTAGACTGGCTAGACAGAAAGATTGGAGGCTCGTACAGTTGCGTTAGAGATTCACAGATTGAAGATACATAGATAGATCAAAGGGAGGTCGGTAAAGACAGATAGATAGACAAAGATAGATAGCTAGCTATAAAGACAAGTAGATAGATAGCGTCGATTTGGTAAGAGCTTGACGAGACTCGACTTCCTCCTTCCTTCTTCCTTCCTTTCTCCCTCTTGTCCGAGATTCCTTTTGCATGCATGCATGCAGTCATAGCGTGAAAGAAGAAGTAAGTAGGAAATCGCAGTCTTTTCTTCTCTCTCTAAAGAAAGAAAATAATGCAGAATAATTATATCCTTCGTTCCTTTCTTCTTCTTTTTCAGATAAGAGCTTCGATTGTTTTGGATTGAATTCTATTGATCTGTCGATCTATCGATTCTAACTGCTATATGGAGAAGAAAAGAAATACCTTTCTCCCTGACACTTCTTCCCCTCCTCTCCTCCTCTCAACTCCCTTTTCTCTCTTTCTTCTCCCTTTTTCTTTTCTTTCCCTCTTTCTTTCTTTCTTCCCCATCAGTATCTCTCTTGGCAAAGCTCGCCTTTTCACAAGGAAAGGACATTCTTCTCTTCTCTCCTTGTCTCTTTGGCTGTGTTTGTATTCTTCTCTCTCTTGGGTTCTTTTCTTCCTTCTTCTTTTCTTTGATCGCTAGAGAGACCTAAACGTAAATCGGAGGCAACTTTGGCTTTTTCTCCTTCTTCTTCTTTAATTCCTTTCTCGTGTCGAGACGGTCTTTTTCTTTCTTTTCTATGCAAACGGAGAGAAGTAAAATGGGCCTCATAACGAAGAAGAATAAGAATACTTCTTCTACTACTACTAGTACTCCAGATCTCCTCTTCTCACCTCTCAATCACTCAGAGCAATCTTCCTCCTCTTCTTCTTCTCCTCTCTCTTCTTCTTCTCCTCTTTCTTCTTCTTCTCCTCTCTCTTCTTCTTCTCTCTCTTCTTCTTCTTCTCTCTCTTCGTCTGCTCCCTCACAGGTTTCTCGTCGTTCTTTAATCTTTCCTTTTCTTCACGAAGGCATTTTATCGAGACTACACCCACACAAAGAAGAAGAAGAAAAAGGAGATAGAAGAAGAAGAGAAGGACCGAATCCTAATAGAGGAGTCAGTGTATCTTCTTCTGCTTCATCTTTCTCGGGAGAAATTCCCTCTAAGAAAGAGCAGAACGACTCTCCTTCTTCTTTAAGTCATTTCTTACGTCCACGTACACGTGAAGAATTGCATGAACTCCTTTCCTTCTCTCCTCTTCAACAAGACAAAACTTCTTCCCCCTCCTCTAGAGCTAACTTTCCTTCTTCCAATCTTCTTTCTTTCTCTTCTCGATGTTCCGACTGTGTTGAGCGCTGTGAAGATCGCTTAGATCTTTATCAAACTTTTCTTCTTTCTCTCGACCAGCCAAATCTCTCTCAAGATACAAGAAGGCAGGGGGGGAATCGCTTACCATCGCATGCATCACCTTCAGGTGTATGTACACCTGAACAAGGAAGAGAAGTGACAGCATTACAGCTTACGATTAGGGAAGAAATCGACCTTTGGAAGCAGCAGTGCTTTCCTGCATGTGCGAGAGAAAGTGCGTCTTTTCTACAAATGTCTACCTAAGAATTAAGGCTTTCTTTCGTTTCTCACATACACTTCTCTTCTTTCTTTATCTGTCCTCTCTTTCTTTCGAGAAGAGAAGGATCCCAAGAATCCTGTAAGAGAGAAAGATCTAGATGAAGATAAAGGCAGAAGAGTGAAGAAAAGTCCTTTTATGACATATACGTAGGGTATATGTATATGCATGTCTATCATCTTCTGTCTCTCGACTTCGTAGAAATCTTCAAACACAATGGAGAGACAAAATCCTTCTTCTCCTCCTCTTATTTCCTCTTCTTCTCTTTCTTCTTCTCCTCTTCCTTCTTCTTCTTCTTCTTTTCCTCGCTTGATCGTAGCCTACGCTAGTCAGACAGGCACAGCAGCGGAAGCGGCGAGAGATATATCAAGAGAGCTTCTCATCTTGCGCACACAAGCCTCTCTTGAAATTTACAGAGAACGGACAAGCAAAGATAAAGATGACGATGAGGGCGAAGGAGAAGAAGAGGAAGAAGAGAGAATGAAGAAGATAGAGACAGAGAAAGAAGCCGATGGTGACGATGTCCTAAAAAGAAGAGAAAGAAAAAAGAGAAAAGGTGAAGGTTCGCGAGGTGTCTTGAAAATGCCAGTCCCTGTAGTTGTACCTGCAGATGAACTTCTCTCTCTTATTCCTTCTCTACGTCTCTCTTCTTCTTCTCTTCATTCTCTTAAGAAAGATAGAGAAGACGACAATGAAGAAGAGGAAGATTTCTTGGTAATTTTCCTTATTGCAACTACAGGTATACTGATGTATAGCAGAAGAAAGGAAGAAAGAGTGTTCTTTTCTCTTTCTTGGGGTGTATATACACCTGAAAAAAGAAGGGTAGTTTACGAGACAGTGATGAGGATAATGACGGCTCTTTTCTCCCCGTACTGATAGCTAAATGTATCTATCTGTCTCTTCTGGATCTATCTCTCTTCTGTCTCTCTGTCTCCAATCTCTTTTCTTCTCTTCCTTTGCTTCGTGAATGCTTTGAGTTATCTTCTAGAAGAGCATCTTTAGAAATCGCATTTTTCTTTTCTTTCTCTTCTTATTCATTTCTTCTCACTTTCTTCTTCTTCCTGCTTAGACT
>NW_027160586.1:0-847 GCF_002600585.1 Cystoisospora suis
AATCCTCTTCTGTAAACATCTTTTTCTCTTTTTCTTACTTTTGACTTTTCAACGGAGATCTCGGCAGGTAGACGAAGTTGTGTGACCTTATCTACAAGAAGAGAAAGAGACAAGAAAGAAAAGAAAAGAAGAAAGTAGCTCTCCCTCTTACCCTTGACTACCTAAGAGATAGCTCCTTCCTATAACGTTTTGAAGAGAGACAGATAGAGATAGATACAGAGAGAGATAGAGATCGGTAGCTAGGGAGGGAGACAGAGGTAGAGACAGATAAAGAGATAGGAGATAAACATACAAATAGCTAAGGAGATACAGAGAGATAGCTGAAGAGAAAGACAGGGATAGATAAGGAGAAAGACTGTGAGAGAGAAAGATCTAGAGATACATAAAGAGAAACACAGAGATAGATAAAGATATACAAGGAGACAGAGATCGTTACAGGGAAAGATAGAGATAGAAGATAGAGAAAGAGTGAGATGGAGAGTTAGGTTACTTTTGATCGTTACTCGAATATAAGTTGGGTTTACATCTGCCTCAATAGCTGTAATACACAAATACCTGCATGCGCATGCAAGCCAAAAGAAAAACAAAGAGAGAAAAAAAGAACCTCCTTCAACAAGATGAAAAGTCTCATAAAAAATGATAGATCTACATATATACATCTATCTATATGTCTATCTATCTATATCTGTATATATGTGATATATCTACCTGTTTGTATATATATGATGTCTATATATATCTATAGAGATGTATGCGCATAATATCCGTGGATATACACAGACTAGTGTGTATGTATATGTCCTGAGAGAGAGAGAGAGAGTGAAAAGAAAAGACGAAGAAGAAGGAT
>NW_027160586.1:912-1061 GCF_002600585.1 Cystoisospora suis
TGCTTCTGCGGACTTAGCGACGAGAGAGTTCTTTCTTTCCCACTTGTTTGTCGTGTCTTTTTTGCTTCTTTTTCTTGCTTTCTCCGTCCAGTTCGTGATTAAGTTCTTCCCGTG
Organism: Cystoisospora suis; assembly: GCF_002600585.1. Taxonomy (NCBI): domain Eukaryota; phylum Apicomplexa; class Conoidasida; order Eucoccidiorida; family Sarcocystidae; genus Cystoisospora; species Cystoisospora suis. Next base: position 1,027 of record NW_027160586.1, read on the forward strand.
TGTCGAAATTCATTCGGAAGAAAATGAGAGAACAA
>NW_027160586.1:1099-1345 GCF_002600585.1 Cystoisospora suis
GGGGGGGGGGGGGGTGTCTCTTCTCTTAAAGAGATAGATCTATCAATCATCCCCATGAAGAAACAAGAAAGCTCTGTTCAGATTCTCATCTGGATGATACAGCAACTATGTAGAGATATACCCATAGATAGAGAGATACAGATATGTATGTACATGTAGAGGTAGGTACAGAGTGATATAGGAATCTCTCGATAAGTATAGATATGTACAGATGTGGATATCTGGATATATCGTATGTGAAGAAAG
>NW_027160587.1:0-553 GCF_002600585.1 Cystoisospora suis
CTAGTAGTTGGAACTTTCCCTTCCTTAATCCTCTCCTCATTTGTGTTGGAGAGCACATTCCCACGTCTTCTTCTTCCGTCGGCCCCGCTGTTCGCTCCCTTGCTTCTTTTCTTGTTCCTGCCGGCCTCGTTGCTCTTCTCTCGGTCCGGATTCTTCCCGGTTTTTCCCCCCATTCTTTCGCTGTAGCCATCCGAAAAGGCGTATCTTCACCAAACCTCCTCCTTTCTTTTCCCACGTTGTCGGGTTCATTCGAAATCTCCCTCTCGCTTCTCTCTTCGGGCTCCTCTCGGCTCTCGTTTTCTTGCAGTTCTTCTTCTGGGGTGGCTCGTCTGAACGGCCTCCGGTCCCTTTCTCTCCTCTCTTTCAATTCTTCCCTTGTTTTCCTTCGTCCGCTTTCCTGCGTCCAAGTTAGCTTCTTCGTTTCTTCTTCCGAAAGTTGTAGCGGCGCCGGTCCTTCCACTCGCGCCTGCTCGCGCTCCTCTGACTCACTTGCGCCGTCCTTTTCTTCCCTCAGGCAGATCTTTTCTTCCTCAAAATTCCACGTTTTAACTGC
>NW_027160588.1:0-196 GCF_002600585.1 Cystoisospora suis
CGGCACTTCCCCGGGGACCGTGTGGATGTGATGTTGCAGTTCTCTTCCCTTTGCGCCTCCTCTGGGTAGCTCTCGAAACAGCTCCCTAAACTCATCTAGCAACTCCCCTACGTCTTTATCCACTTTCTTGTTTTCCTCTCTAAGCCACTCGCTGGGTCTTTTTAATATCGGGTATTCCTCCGGGAGCCCACTCAAC
>NW_027160588.1:627-873 GCF_002600585.1 Cystoisospora suis
GCTCGTCTGAACGGCCTCCGGTCCCTTTCTCTCCTCTCCTTCAACTCCTCCTTTGTTTTCTTCCGCCCGCTTTCCTGCGTCCACGTTAGCTTCTTCGTTTCTTCTTCCGACAGTTGTAGCGGCGCCGGTTCTTCCACTCGCGCCTGTTCTCGCTCCTCTGACTCGCTTGCGCCGTCCTTTTCTTCCCTCAGGGAAATCTTTTCTTCCTCAAAATTCCAAGTTTTAACTGTTTTCCTGATAAAATCG
>NW_027160589.1:0-336 GCF_002600585.1 Cystoisospora suis
CGGCCGTGGCCTCCTCTGCGTATGGGGACGCTCTGTCTCTCCTTGGACAGCCTCGCCACGACGTGCGATCTCAATGTCCCAGGCGGTCCTAACACCTGACGTGCCCCTCTCCGTCTCTGCAGGCCTCCTCAAGGTTGTTCTCACTTGCCGTACTCGATACTTCGGCCGAAACTCCTTCCTTCTCGTAACTCCGTCCTCTTGCCAATCTAGGCACATGTGTCGCGTCCGGGGTAATCTGGGTTAACCCCCTCTTGGCACTTCCTGGTGGTTAGGCTGCTCTAGCAGCCCTCCGTGACTCCCTTAGGGCCTCTCGTGCCTACGGCTGGCCTGCAATTC
>NW_027160590.1:0-230 GCF_002600585.1 Cystoisospora suis
GCCGAATTCCAATGGGGACCGGAACAGGAAAGAGCCTTCGCGAGTACCAAGCGTGCGCTGGTCAATGTCACGCTAATGGGTCACCCGCAACCCGACAAACCTTTCATAATCGACTGTGATGCATCGATTTTGGGGCTAGGTGCCGCGTTGTCACAGCTGAATGAACGCGGGGTGGAGCATCCAATCGCCTTTGCGAGTAGGACACTGCGGCCGAACGAACGGAAGTGGGC